>NC_142939.1:45475549-45498049 GCF_046866305.1 Octopus bimaculoides
TTGGAGCGAAACAAATAAAAACTTCTGACCGGTTATATGCCATAACCAAGAAAAATGTACTATTCAACATATATAAGATTAGTCGGAGTCTAATTCTCTTTCAGAGTTTACTTCTTCTCTGCCTTGTAGACAACTGACCGATCATACATACATACATACATACATACATACATACATACATACATACATACATACATACATGCATGCATACATACATGCCTACATACATACATACATACATACATACATACATACATACATACATACATACATATCTGCCCTGCAAATATAAATATCTCTTTGAAAATCAAAGAAAAAGGAGATATCTATGGACAGCTGCTTTGAAACCTCCAGCTTCTATATTCAGACTATGAATTCATATTCACACCAATAATAATTGGAGCACCAGATTTTTGTCAGTAAATTTTGAAAGAAGAATCTGAATAAACTGGGATTTTCAGAAAGAGAAAACAACCGGCTAATTTGTACATTACAAGTGCAATCTGTGAGTGGAACAGTAAAAATATGCAAGACTTTCCAGAAGTTCCAAATGTGAATTTGTCTGTGTTAACTACATCTCAAAGATGGAGCTTTGTATCTTTGTTGGAAACCATCTCCCTCCTCAGAGAAAAATTTATGATTAAAAATAGAAGATACATACATACATACAGACAGACAGACAGACAGACAGACAGACAGACAGACAGAGGGAAATAGAGAGAGATATAGATATGACATAAAAGCATTGAGATCCAAAATGGTCGTTGTACAGGCAGTTGGTTAGCCTCAACCACAGAGATATTGAGATGGGTTGTATATATAACACAAAGCAGATAATGATTGATCAATAAAGTTTATTAATCAACGTATATCCGACACTTCGTACCATATCGAATTAAATAAGCTGGCTTCCAGTATACAGCTCCAATACATAGCAAAAATGTTGCTAACTATGCGTGTATAACCGGTATGTGCAGGGAATGGAGCAAAATCGTGCTGCATGCGTTTCCAAGGAAGGTTGAATGGAAGCTATGTAACTTTAAGCTATTACATATATGCTCAGCTTCCTTTTTCGTTAGTTATTGTTATTTACGAAATAATTCTGAGATGTCGGGTAGAAGTTACTACACCTACAACAGTAGAATCTGGGTAGAAGCTTTCGCCTATTTTCAATGAGTTTCTGGATTGCAAAAAATAGACCAAGGGAAAAATTTGCTCGAGATAAGATTGGAAAACAAAAATAGCAATAAATAGATACACACGTACACATATAATTCCAATCTACACACGCACATACAAACTCAGATAAGGTTGTTGTTTTTCATTGTGTGTCAAGTACATTGGGGGCAGTAACAGTGAGAAGAGGTGGATATTGTAAGTTCCAACTTTGACAATAGGGGAAAGTTATTTTAATGGCGGTAAATGTTACTCTCCAGTCCCAAGGAATGGTCTCTATCAATGTGTGAATGTGTGTGAGTATGTGTGTGTATATATTGATGGAGATGTTAGTAAGTTGTTGATCGCGATAAACAAGTCATGTGATATCTAGCACTCTCTAGTCTTTTATCATTTGGTCATGCACACTATATTTAGTCACGCTGATACCGCACGCACATCTACACTTACGTAAATATGTGTGTGTGTGCATGTATGTATACTGTGCGTGTGTTGCGCCCTCCGTGCTGAACTATATATATATATATATATATATATATATATATATATATATATATATATAGGATCTAGTTCAAAACGGGGGCACCAGTTTTCATTTATGTCTTATGTAGTGTTTTTGGTACCGAAAGACTTTCAAACTTCGTATACTTATCTATTTTGTGTTATAGAACAGAAAAATATTTTGTATTTCATGTAAAAAATTGTCTTATTTCGATAATTTCAACCAATCACTGACAAGTATTCAGCTGTTTACAGTTACTCCTAAGCGGTGTAATGCGTATTTAATCTCCATTACTTCTGACATTTTGCAGAGAGGCAACACACGTGTGTTCGTTTTCCCTAACCCTAACCCTAACCCTAATTGACTTGCTCCTTCCCTCAAAAACCAGGCCTTGTGCCTATAATAGAAAGGTTTATTAGCTACTGCCAATATGCTTCAGCCATTTTTTGACAAGGAAATAATAATTTTATCACCGCCGAGAATCGTTTGTTTACGTAGTCAGCACTTAATGTATACGGCTGAATGGACGTCAGTCATTGGTTGAAATTACAGAAATACGACAACTTTAACATAAAATAAGTTGCAATATAATAATTTTTCTTAAGAAGACTAAGAGAAAAAGATGTTTTATATGACACATTCTACCAGTGTCCCAAGTTTCAAAGTGTTTCGTTAAAAAAGTACTGGTGCCCCCGTTTTGAATTAGATCCTATATATATATATATATATATATATATATATATATATATATATATATATATATATATATATATATATATATATATATATACATACATACATGTACGTGTGTGTGGCAACTGCACAGAGAGAAAGAAGGATAGAAATTCTGGTAAAATTCCTCAAATGATGAACATTAAACTGCTTTGGGTAAAATTTCGTGTAATTTGGGCTTTGATGTGAGTTCAATTACCGTTAAGGTCGCTTTGTCTTTACATTGTCCAGGAGTCGATACTAATAGGATCGAGAAAGAAATTTTAATCCCTTCCCTACACCAAGATCTGATCGGACGGTCAGTGAGGATCGAGAGCTATGAGCGGATTCCATTGTATTGTTTGGTGGAGTATGAGTTGCGTGTGAGTAAATTTGTTTAATGTGTAGTCTCGCAATAGTAATATATGTAGAGTTAATGTTCAACTCCGTTTAACTGTGATATAAATCTCGATAACAGGTTAAAGTATATTGAGTGAGGCGATCTAATCGATCGAGAGAGTATATGTGAAATTGCCGAATCAATTATCGATTTTATACAGAGAAGGTTGAACTAGAATGTTGATCAGCTGCATGGATATTTAAGAGATGAGAACGTACGCACATACATGGACACAGATAATCATATACAGATTCATACGAACGCATGTGTGTGTGTGTGTGTGTGTGTGTGTGTGTACGTGTGTACATACAAATCACTTCATCATCATTGTCAAGTTTCCCTTACATGGTATAGCCAGTCATTGGAGTGCTACTCAAGACACTTTTACAGTCAGCTGCCCCCTCTGTTTTCATTTTTCTGTCATGTGCTGCAGGGTCGCGGTGTTGTGACTTGTTCAGTCATTGATGTTGCCAGGCCATATTTTCCTCCTTCTGCGCCTCTCTCACCCTCTCTCAACTGTGCCCGGAAGAATAGTTTGAACAGGTAGTTGTGGCGGGATACGTGACCGGACCAGATAAGCTTTCGCCTTTTTACCTGCACAAGGAGTGGTTACTGACTGACAACGTAATTGTCGACTTGCTGCCTGACGAAGCTGTTCGTTTTGCCTTCTGTGTACAGGATGCGCAGCGGCCTTCTGAAGCACTCGTGCTCAAATGCCTGGATTCTTCGTTCCACGTCAGCTGCATGATTCAAGCTCTCCTACTCGTATAAAAAGATCGACGTCACCAGGAACTTGCATACTTTGCGTCTCGTTGGAGAATTAATGGAATTGCTTCTCCATATGGTGTTTAGCTTCGTCATGGCTATAGAAGTCAAACTGAGCCTCATTGTTATCTCCTTTCGTCATCTGCCATCCTTTGTCAAAATGGATCCTTGGTACTTGAAGGTGAGCACTTTGTCAAGTCTCTCTCCGTTCAACACGATGTTGGTTCTGGATGTAACTATTAACCACGGTATTGCTCTTTTCTGGGCTGGTGTCCAACGCATATGCTCCTGATACTTTATCCACTCTGGAGGTGAGTTCCTTGAATCCTGCTTCACCGCTTCTTAACAGGTCAATATCATTAGCAAAGCGCAGGCTGGAGAGGGGCCGTCCTTCAATGTAGACAAAAGGGTGGGTGTCTTGGAGTGTCTTCTGCATGATATTCTCCAGGATGATGTTCAAAAGTACTTGAGCAAAGAGACATCCTTGTCAAACACCCACTGTTGTCCGGAAGAATTCTTCGATGTTGATGATCAGGAGAACTGCACGGATCTTTCTGATTTGACGGGCGCCACTTTTTATTTATGTTTTATTTAGTGTGTTTTCTACTGAAACACTTTCAAACTTCGTATACTTGTATATTTTGTGTTATAGAACAGATGAAAATGTTTGTATTCGAAGTTATTTCATGTAAAAAAATTGTCGTATTTCGGTAATTTCAGAAAGATCCCCGTATTTTGCCTACAAATTAAGACAAGAAAAAAAAAAGGTGGAGTAAAGCAGCAGAAGATCGAGGGGAGGAAGTGATGGGCCACATACTCCACCAATTGATGTGCTCAGCCGTGCCTGCGGTAATGACTACGATGGCGTTGCCGCGGAGAATGGCCAGCGACACTCTCTGTAGCAGCCATTCCACCTCTCGGAGCTCATTTCCCCGACGAATCACTGTTATCTCTATTTTGCGGAGGAAATCGGTAGTACGGGGACCAAGAACACCTGACGTCTCGACGATGACCGGCTGTATTTAAATGTTATAAATAAACACTTACAAAGGAAAAAAAATCAGAAAACAAGAAAGAAAAAAATTTAAGAGTGTTAGGAAATAAAGCAGAACAAGAAATAAGTAAAATTCTTCATTCGATTTATATACTTTTTCGCTTCAACATTCAAATTTTACTTGGTAAACTGTTGAGTCAATAAACATCAGTTACTAAGCTTCGTATCATTAATCATGATCAAATAGTTTATTTTTTTCTTCTCTCTCTGCAAAGAAATGCTCGACTCCTCAAAAGGTGAAACCATTTCACAAAATTTAAATAACTACCTGGCCAAATGAGAATTATCATGGGTGATATAAATTGATGTTTGTACCAATGGGTTTCCTTTGTAGTAGTAGACTGCATGAAATGGTTTTAGAACTCTTCTACAAAGCAAGATCTGGATGTTAATACCACCCTCTGCTTTTACATAGAGAAGACTTGATTGTAAACACAGTGGATGTAAAACAAAGTTTAAATCAAGTTGTCGAAATGATTCATTTTATTTAAAAAATAAAACAGGCCATTAGAGACGTGTTTGTCAGAAAACAATTGTGTTCACATATTTCACAACACCGAAATTTACTAGTCACCTATCGAAAAGAAATAGTTGTTGAGGTGGAAGGTGCTATGAAAAAAAAAAAAAAAAAGAAAATAATGAAAAGCTTGCAAAAATCTACAGCGAAACTGACGGGGTTTCAAAAAGAAATAAATATTCGGAACAGAATATTTAGAAATGATAATGCTGAAACGATTTCTTTAATTAGTAAAATTCATTGAAATAAATGACTGCTGTCAAAATTGAGCACTTAACAAATCTGGAAAAGAAACGGAATTATTATTTACTATCTTTTAGTATGGAACAATTATGATTGAATTCAAAACAATCTCGCATAAATCCCAAATGGTATTGGTTTGAAACTACCAGAAAAATTGCTTCCTATGTTAATTGATTGCCAACTAAAAAAGAACTGGGAAAGTCGAGTCCCCAACCAGACCTTTCGTGACACCCTTAAAGCCAGGAACTTCTCGTGTACGTGTGTGTATGCATGTGTACATACATGCATACATACATACATACACACATGCGTTCACGTGTATGTATATACGTATGCGTGCATTATGTAGGTGTAAACCGCTGCTTGCGTGTGCGCATGTTTGTGTCTGTGTATGTGTGTACACGTTTTCCGTTTTAGAACAAAACCAGTCATTCAAAGTTGTGTTTACAGAACAGGAAATGTCTGTATTATAGTTCATTGTATCATACAAATTAATGTTAAAGAAAACAACTGATTATTATTATTACTATTATTGCTGCTGCTGCTGCTGCTGCTGCTGCACGGATCTTTGAAACGTATAGTCTCTTTCCTTGTTTGGCTCATTGTTTATTGTGCAGATATTGCTCCCAGCTATTTTTCTTCATTTTTTTCCCACAATACTTCTATTTTCAATTTATTTCTGCTTATTTTATCTCTGTAGTTTCTGATATAAAACTACATAAACTACATCATTTGTAATAATTGTCTATTTATTAAAATTCTGATTCCAGAAAAAAAGAGGTAGGGATAGTAATGTCATACTTGGTTAAAGAAGTATTTCTAGAACCGGTAAACTAATGCCGTTCTATGATATCATAAGCCGGATGGGCCATGTAGACTTCATGGGTCGGCGCTCACTGAGACACGTCAAAAAGACTTGATGAAATTAGCGATGGTCTGTATGGTTAAATAGAGAAATCTTACAGAAGAATAAATTCATACTGTGAAGGGAAGTCTACAGTTTCGTTTCTTCAACGACAAAACAATTTATGGATCTTTTTTAAAACGGGGGCCACATTTTTCATTAATGTTTTACGTAGTGTTTTTGGTACCGAAAGACTTTCAAACTTCGTATACTTATCTATTTTGTGTTATAGAACAGGAAAATATTTTTGTATTCGAATTTATTTCATGTAAAAAATTGTCTTATTTCGATAATTTCAACCAATCACTGACAAGTATTCAGTTGTTTACATTTACTCCTTTGGCTGATTAAGCGGTGTAAAGCGTATTTAATTTCCATAGCTTCGTTTTGCTTTTTTCTTTTTAAATTTGCTGTTTTATCCTAACCCTAACCCTAACCCGAACCCTAACCCTAACCCTAACCCTATCACCGATAGAATTGTTTCAGAATCGTTTGTTTATGTAGTCGGCACTTAATGTATATCTGCTGAATGGACGTCAGTGATTGGTTGAAATTACAGAAATACGACAACTTTAACATGGAATAACTTAGGGATTTCTTTCTTTTTTAAAGAAGACTAAGAGAAAAAGATGTTTTATATGACACATTCTACCAGTGTTCCAAGTTTCAAAGTGTTTCGTTAATGAAAAATGTGGCCCCCGTTTTAAAAAAGATCCAAATTTATTCCTCATTGTAAAGTTTTTGCATCAAATCCAGTTACGTTATTTGGATTAATATGTCAGCTTTCAATTAATACAAGAAGTGAATGGCTCACCATTCAAACACAACGCAGGAGCTCCATTACATTTAAATATTTGTATAAATACCTGCTTTAGGGTATGACAGTAGTAGTAGTAGTAATAATAGTAGTGAGGTAGTGTTGTTATTGTTAGTGATAATGATGATGGTGGTGGTGATGGAAATTCTTCATTAGTCTCGGTTCATTTCAGATCGAAAAAAGGAAAAGAGTAGATTCGCCCTCGGAACTGGTATTCTATCGAACCTGAATGGTTGAATGGAAGAGTCGACCACCGTGGAAAAGTCAGAAAGCCGGAAGGAATATCGCAAGGATTTCTCCCTGACGTCTTTACATTCACGCGTGCGCACGCACAGACACACATACACACACATATATACACATTCATACAGGCACCCAAGCACACATACACACATATGTGTATATGAGTATGTTTATGTGTGTGTGTGTGTGTGTGTGTGTGTGTGTGTGTGTGTGCGTGCGCGCGCATATATATATATATATATATATATATATATATATAATATACAAGAATAAGGGCAGAGAATCGTCAATTAATAATAGAATTAATAATTAACAATTTTGCCAAGTAGTTCAGTATGAAAAAACCTTTATCGGTAACACCATTTATCATCATAAATATACAGGGATTAGCATTGAGTTGCTTCTCCAACATACTGAAAATTTAGATTTCAGTATGTTGGAGAAGCAACTCAATGCAAATCCCTGTATATTTATATATATATATATATATATATATATATATATATATACACACACACATTTATATATATATTTTTTGTTCTTTAATTCGTTTTGGAACAGCTTTTGACTCTTTAATATAAAACCTGGTCTTAAAAGGGTTCTATATCTTTTTTCGGAGTGCCTGAAGATTGAAAGATACAAACAATGCTTCATGGTCTGGACACACATCAAGTTAGATGGTATAACGAGATCTGAAGATCTCTTCAACCAATTTCCTGCATTCTCATACCAGCTCAGTTGTCTTAACATTATCTTGGTATTGAGTATATTGTGTGGAAGGAAAGAGAAGAAGAAGAAGAAGAAATTTGCAATTTGTGTTTGTGTGTGTTGGAGAGGGTGATGAATGTCAATATTGAATAACCCTTTAAGTTTAAAGCCCACTAACCCTAATCACAAGGCCACCAAATCCAAGGGCATCCCTTTTTTTCTTCTCCACCTCCCTGCTCGACCTGTCAAGGGAAATACTTTTAATTCATACTTCTCTAACCATCAACGACTCTATTTTAAAAATCCGCCATGTTTTTCTTTTATTATTTTCTTCTGAAATACTTGATCTAAATATGTTTGTTCTTCGACAGACATTCCATTCATTAATGTAGGTCACATCCTGACCCGTTTACTTTTATGCAAGGTTAATCTTTCACCGACAACTAGTGAAAAATACAATCCTTTCTTCTATATAAACATGATTCTTTCTTTCAAATTTTATTCATATCTTATTTCATTTATTTATTTATTTGTACTTGACATTTAACCTTGTGAACGGTCGGTTCCCCTTTCTCTACCTCTCTCTTTTCCCCGTTTTTCTCTCTTCGTCTCCCCTCTCTCTCTCTCTTCGTCTCTCTCTCTCTCTTCGTCTCTCTCTCTCTCTTCGTCTCTCTCTCTCTCTTCGTCTCTCTCTCTCCCTCTCTCTCTCTCTCTCTCTTCCCCTATCTCTCACGTCTTTTCACAGAATTTATTTAAAATTCTAAGTTTATCCGTTTTTCTTTATCCTCTACTTCTTGACAAACAAATTGTTGAGCTTTCATCCACAATGTTTACAACAGCACCGCACCACCACCACCACCACCATCACCAGCACCTCCTCCTTCAACAACAACCTTTTATAAACACTTTATCTGATTTCTTGTTCCCATCGTTCCTGGCGTCGGGTGTTACTAAAAATAGTAATAAGACGAAAATCTTCAACATCTGTCAGCCTGCAATATTTCACCATGGAGAGAGAGAGTTAGGTGGTGGTAGTGGCGGTGGCGGCTATATTGCTGATGTGGAGAGGTGAACGAAACAACAAAAATACTATCACACCACCAACTTTCCATAACTCAATGGTTCCACTTACCCAGCTTGGGCCCAGGTATGCATGAAAACACATTGGGCTATGAATGACTTTATCGGATCGTAGGGCACCTGTGTTTTTGTGTCGTTACTCATCATCAGCCGACGAAAATCGAAATCACTGTTCATAGCATAACGATAATTATGTTATATAAGAACTGCAAACAGTGAATTTACTGGCGTGCAAAAAGCTTGGTCAGGTGGAATTGATTAACGCACGAAGCAACGTTAAAGAAAATTTTTGCGTGTACGATGATATGTAACACATTGGGGACACTCAGACGGGGAAGTATCCTTCGCTGTGGAAACAGCCACGGGAGAAATTTCTCCTCTTAGACAGCGTGTGAAAACACTTTGGACAACGAATGACGTCATCCTGGATTGTGTGACATGCGTTTCTGCGTTGCTGATGCAGATATGAGATTTTTTTTTTACATCTCGAGTTCAAACGCTTAAAGAGTCACCATTGTTTTTCATTTCATTCAATGACACTCAAATAAAAAGCGGCCTTGTACTAAGTTCAGTCCAACCCATTTTGCTTTTTCTTGACCCGTGTGCGACATTGTATTCTTTCTTCACCAATGTGCAGTGTTGTACTCTACTTTCACTAATATACAGTGTGGTACTCTTTGTTTGTTTATAAAAGGGAATGTTTTAAAGTGATAAGCTCTAAGCTCTTGCATAATTTAGATTTGAAATTAAATTGAAACAGATATTGCATTACAGCAAAGTTATGTTTGCTATTCATAAACGCTCGCGCGTACGCACGCACGCACGCACGCACGCACACAAACACACACACAGACACACAGACACTATTGTGTAAGGTTAGTGGTCAAATTGCAAGCAACTGTCTGACAAATAGTTCATCCGGAAACGCTAGATTCCCCCTTTCTGACAAAAAGTTACGTTTGTTTCTTTCCGCAACGAATTCTTTTCTTTAAGCCTAGAAGCTAACAGTTCTGACAACTCTTTTGACTTCTGCGACAGAGTGTCACAACCTCACTGAAAGCTTAAATGGCTCTGAGACTCATACTGCTAACGTGCTCTGTGAAAAGACACATCGAGAGATTTCTGAAACATGGAGCTATGAGTGGAGCCAATATGGGCCAGACCATAGAAGAACTCGACCTGATAGAAAAAATAAAAAAATAAAAATAAAACTATTGCCAATTTAAAACCCAACAGAAAAAAAGTTAGAATTTGTTGGTCAGTGTTATTGACCAGCTAGGTATCATAAACGAATTAGTTTGATTGATATTGCAGAATGGAACGACATAATGGTATTACGGTGGTGAGTTAGGATCAGAGCTATGTGTGTGATATACCTCAGATATATCACACATGTATCTCTATGAGATACTATATTTTACAGCCGTATAATGTGATATCCACGCTCAGAAGAATTGATATAAACATATTATATGCAGAACTAAATGAACAATTGAGTCACTATTAAATATACATACTATACTCAGTGTTAATTAATATATTGTAATCATTGTTATATTCATGATTAAATTATATTCAGTTTGCTGTTTTAATCAAGTTTGCTCTTCTAATCAAGTATCATTCTAAATTGTACTATATTATAATTTTATGCTGGTTACTTAAACTATTTGCATTCACGTTATATCGTACTTACATTGCCCTTATATTGCATAACATTTACATCAATTTTTATTCTCATTATATTGCACCCCCATTTTATGGTACACTCGTCTTATTCTATTCGTCTTACACTCTCATTATGTTGTACTTACATTATTCTGTAATCACAAAATATATCCATATTATGTTATCTATACATAGTATTTTTCCAAGATAATACGTATTTACTTGATATTGTACTCACAATGTATTGTACTCACATGATAATGTACTCACATTATACTGTACTCGGCATTATTCTGCACTTACGTTATGCTGTGCTCACATTAGTCGATATCAACATGATGTTCTACTCACATGATGCCATATCCCACGATGCTGCACTCATATAATTCAGTACTAATATGATATTATGCTCACATTAAACTATACTCTTCAGATAATATCTCATGCCACTATATTGTACTCGTATTGTACTAATAAACATAACTACAAGGTTATTTTTAGTGCTTCTAATACAAAACTTAATATAAAGCATATATTGATGTTTGTTCCATTCACTGTTCAGTTTGGCAAAAGCATTTATTATAATTTGCTTCTGTACTATGTAAACATTTAACCTTTTCTGATAAATATTGATTGCAGTATAAGTAGTAGCAGAAACAACAACAGCAACAAGAAATCAGTGAAGGTAAAGCATTGAATAATTACTTAGATCGATACTACGTCTGTGGTGAAAGCTGTCCGTTTAGTTGAAGTTGAGCTGCAAGCTGGGAGTAATAAAGTAAATTCAACATAAGAATGCTGTGAAAAGCAGTCAAAGTATGCAGAAAAGGACAAGACTTTAGCTGAACGAAACTTCAGAGGAATCAGGATTTGAACTCGCACACACTGTTGTAGAGTTCTTAACAATGTACTATGGTAATACAGAAGTACTGCATACAAACACAGAAAAATAGTAGTAGTAGTAGTAGTAGTAGTAGTAGTAGTAGTAGTGTGTGTGAGAGAGAGAGAGAGAGGCATAGAGTGAGAGACTGATTGAGTGAGAGAGTGTTATGTGCGTATGAGATAGAGAGGGGGATAGAGTGAGAGAGTGATAGAGTGAGAGAGAGAGAGAAAAAGAGAGGAGAGAGAAAGAGACAGAAGAGAGAGAGAGTGTGTGTGTGTGTGTGTGTGAGAGAGAGAGAGAGAGAGAGAGAGTATAATACATCCACTCACATCACACAAACACACACACAGTGCATACGCCGTAACTGATTAAGTCAAGAGTCATTCAAAAGGTTGCAAGCAGCAACGAAAGAGCTTTGACAAATTAAAACAAAACAAATGCCTTACTATTTAACCAAATTAACCAAACAATCGATTAGTTAGTTGGGCAGCTAATTTCCACAAATGTACACAGTTTCTCTTCTTTATCCCAAATCATTATCTCTGGTCTGCTGTGCTTACATGATTGAGGTCTTCACTAGGACATTCCACCATGTATGTATGCATATATGCACACTACTTATTTGTCACATTTAAGCGTTGTCTATGTTTGCAATTTAATCAGGTTACCTATTCCGAACGCTGCAATACTCCTTCCTGGCTCTCTCTCAATAGCACATTAAAGAAGAAAAACTAATTTTACAAGGTTGAATATTGTGATTTATTAAGAAAAGCGAAACTCGTGATAATACTTTAAGACAAGATGAAAATTTTAGAAAATATATAAAATGTATGATTGTTTCGTTTTAAATTGTTATTTCACAAAAAAAAAAAAAAAAATTCGAGGGATCAAATGGCTATTCTTCATGATTGCAACATTCTGAGATCTAAAAGAAAATCCCTATTTCTCTGTTTACCATAAAGAGAATAGGTCTATACTTCCAGAAGACTGATTCTGCTGCCAAAGAACAAAGACAGATAACGAACTACCACAAGTATGGGTGACCGAAGAGTGAAAGTCTTACTTCTTTATAGAAAGTCAAAAAAGTCTGCAGCAACTGACAAGAGACCTTAGGACAGCTGAGGACCAAGACATGAAGACTGGAAATGTTGGTATTTTTACCTCTAAACGATGTGCTTGAGAACCAAATGAAGCATTAAATCAGGTTGCACTTTTTAGTCAAGCATGGTAACTGTTATTCAGAAAGTGCTTTTCTTTCTTAAATGAAAAATCAAGATTTAAGCTTTGTAGTAATGTTCCTGAATGTTGCCTTCACAGACTTCGTGAGGGTTTTCATGTGCTCTTCGTCACTTGAAAAGTCTCAGAAACCGGAATAAACTCCGATCTAATGAGTACGTAGGCTCAAGAAAGGCGTTAACTCGATCATATTGAACTCAGTTGAAGGGTTGAAATTAATGCGTGCAAGATTTCACAGTTCTTGCATCAGTCCATTGTCAGCCTATGAATTTTTCAGCCCACCCTTGTATATATATATCTGCATGTGTATACACGCACGTATACATGCACATATGTACATACACGCACACACACACACACACACACACACACACACAAACACATGCACACTTACACACGTATGCATATACACACACAAACACACACACACACACACGCATATATACATATGATAAGCAAGAGAAAGAGAAGGAAGAGAGTAGCGTGAGAGAGGGAAAGAGAGAAAGAAAAGAAAGAGAGAGGTGGTGCGTCTCCAGAATAAAAACTTGTGTTTATGCCGCCAACAGCAATATTTCAGTCTATCAAGAAAAAATAAAATTATTGCTGACATAACTAAACTATATCGATTATATCGATTATTGCTGACACAACGAAACTATATTGATTATGTTAATGATGATTTTATAATCACAGCGTTTCAGCTATGTAAGAAGCAGCAGGGATAGTATAAGTGGAGTGGTGTACCCGGACCACCAGACGCTTGTTCAGCACTTATCAAAAAGGAAGGACTGTTGTGGATCGAATCTACTCAGTATATTATCGATCTGGAATGGCGGCAAGATGTGTGTCGCGGAGGAGTATGAACTGAAAATGTGGAGGTCGCTAATATTGATTGTTTATATTGATGTAACAAGATGTGGGGATAGGTAACTATATAGATCAGTGGTTCTCAACCAGGGTCTGTATAAGATTTTGTCGTCCATATAAGACGATATTTTAACAATTTTATTATACAATTCCTAATAATATTTAAGTATAAAAATATAATAAGGGTTTTAAACATCGTTTCGTTGCTCTGCACGCATCTCAGAATGGCCCGTCTGACAGCACTCCCATACCTGTAGAGTTTATCTCTAACCAGTAGTGCCCTTAGAAAGCGCTGCCAGACCGAAGGATTCTGGAAATTATCTATTGTAGTCCACTGTAACAGACTAGCCAATTATCGTCGGCGCCCAGTACCTCCCTGAGAACATCCTCAACTTTCTCACCACTGATCCTCTATGAATTGCTAAATCGAACATCTGTCGACCCCGTTGGGCGATTGAAGTAAGGTGGTGAGCCCCTGCAGACATTCTAGATGTCAGGTGTCTTGTCTCGATCTTTGCATCTCCAAGAACTTTAACTCCAAAGCTCCGTCGTGGAGTGGAGCTGCGGAAAGACTTGCGTTACGAACAGAGCTCGCACACGTTCACTGTCTTGAAATCTCAGCAGGTGGAACAATCTGAGCACCTTATCGACGCGTGACAAACCAGGCCTTAACCGTCCCCTCCTATGCAGAGAGTGTTGACAACAGGTAGACGCCTGACTAGTGAAATGTGTCCCTTTCACAACAATCTAAATAACTGATACTACAACCTGATCAGGCAGTAAATGTTACAAGGTCAAGCGGGAAATAATATTGGAGGTGATGTAGGCATTCGTTACACTTGTTTGGTTGTTCAAGGACGGCTTTCTCTTAGTCAATTTCTAGATAAAACTGGCTACCCTGTTGTTATATTATCCCGCTTCCAGTCCATCTCAAAGTCGGGACCAAACCAAACCCTGAACAGTTTAACTGATCTGTCAGTTCAGTGTCCCATAACGCTGTCCGACAACACGGACCTCCCTCTCCAAGTGTGGAACTGTAAGCCCACTGACTTGTATATATTGTGTATGTGAAAAGAGGAAGAGAAAGAAATAAAACAGGCTTCGGCATAATTTCTATTTACCTAATTCCTCTCATTAGTAATTGGTTAATTCGATACTACAGCGAAAGATGCTGTGCAGGGAAACGAATCCTGACATAATTACAAAGCAAAGTGCTTACTTATACCGTTCTGCCTATGTCATTTTGCTGTTCACCTACCATGCCATGTGACTTCAGTTATTTGTATTGTTCATTGAATTTGAACGACAAAGGTTGTTGTAAGGCTTCACCTGACAAATACTTGACTCTGATCTGAGGATGGCAGGACCTTATGAATGCATTGACGTGTGCAATTACTGCCCTTTGCGTTCAGGTTGGAGTGGGGGTGACTTTAGTTTTCATCCTCTCAGAATAGACAAAACAATTTGGGGCTAAATGCTGTGACCCTGAGCTTGTGGTACAGATCTTGTGTGTGTGTATGTGTGTGTGTGTGTGTGTGTGTGTGTGTGTGTGTGTGTGTGTGTGTGTGTGTGTGTGTGTACGTGTGTGTGTGTTTAACTGAATATTAAACTGTGCAATATGGGTCACTGATTAAGACCAAGTTTACTGAGAGATTGTTGGTTCAGTCCTATGTCTAGCATTGTTTTCTGCGGTGCAGCTAATGAAACTCAGCCCACTTCAATAAAATTTGGGGTTGCACAAAGTATGATATCTGTAATCAGTGACAAACCAATGAAATAAATGGGTCTTTCATTAGCCTGGGTCAAACTCCAGCCTTGTGCATGTGTAGAGCTGCAAAGAAGGGTTCGACATTTGAGATCCCCATACTAAAACCAGTAAGAGTTGACCACCTATTGACACATTTCTGACCATCAAAAAGAAAAAATAGCAATTGATGTCGTTGATTGCCCGACACCTAAGAGATTGATTAAAGAATAACTGTGTCAATCGATTTGCGTTTCGTTTTATTCCACTTTATGAACAGATCGATTTGTTTTGTCGTATATTAAGATCAATGTCAACCGACCAGGTTCTTCGTTATCCCTATGACAGATCGATATTCATTTGCTATGAATTATTTAGATCAATCGATCATGGACAATTTTCCAAGTTTTTAACAATTTTACTTTCCTTAAATGATTTCTTTCAATGACATTCCAGCACACCCCACAACACACACAACACACACACACACACACACACACACACACACACACACACACACATTACACACATATGTAAATACATGCCTATGTGTGAGCACACATACACACACGTACACATTACATACGTAAATACACACATATGTGTGAGCACACATACATATAAACATGCACAACGCGCACGCGCGCGCGCGCACACACACACACACACACACACGTGTGTGTGCGTGCGTGTGCGTGTGTGCATGTGTGCGTGCACACATACTCACATATATACACACATATTTATATATAGTGTGTGTGTTTGTGGGAGTGTAAATATGCTTGAGCGCATGTGCTTGTATGTGTATGTGTGAGTATGTGTGGAAGCATGTGCAAGTCTATGATACGTATTTTGTTGACGTCGGGAAGACGAAAGTCAAGATGGCCTCGATTGGATTTGAACATAGAAGGTAAAAGAATGTAACTAAATACTGCCAGATATTTTTGCCCGACTCTCTACTCAATCTTCTTTCCCACCACTGTCATAAAAAAAGTCAACAACGACAAGTAATGGCCAATGTACATCCAGTGAATACCTTTGCTAAATACAAGTAAACCACGACAGAAACAAAAAGTCCAGTAAGGCAATGAGAAATCTAAAAATACGAGAGACTAAAAACGGAATGGAAGCAGCAGCAGCAGTAGCAGTAGTGTGCGCATTTGTATGGGTGCGCGCGTGCATACGTATGCATGTGTGTGTGTACATCTGTGCGTGTCTGTGTGTATGTATGTGCGCGTGCGCACATGTGTAAACATGGACGGGATAAAATATTTTCTCACATCAATGTTGACCCAACCAATCTTCCAATATTGTCTTTACTGATGACTTTGTTTTTGGCCTTCAGTCTTTTTTATCCATCTATTTCAGAAAGAGAACATTCTTCCGGCTAAAATTGTCCATGGCTGCCGGCTATATAAGCAGATTGGCTAATATTAGTACAGTAAACTTTGCCAGTTCTTCTCTCTCTCTCCTGGTATCCACCGTTGAAATGTCCTTGGAGCAGATTTAAGACAAATGTTTGGCTCCATTCGTTTTATTTTGTGTTCAAGATATGTCTGCTGCTATTTCTGTCTTCTAATGACGTTGTTGACTTTCTAATGTTGACGCATTCCTTCCCCTCTGCTTTATCGTTTGCTTCACACACACACACATGCACACACACACACACACACATACACACACACACACTCACACATACACATACATACACACACGCACGAACACACACATGGACACGCACAATGCGCAAACATACAAATATCCATAAAGACACACATATACAGACATACACAGAGACACACACAGACATCCACACGCATATACGTTCATACACATATGCAGACATACGCAAACAGACTTATATGGTAAATGTTTGCATGAATACATGTAAGTGCATACACGTGTAGACTAATACATGTACGCATGCGTATTACCTAAATACTTGGCCATAAACACATACGTTTAGACAGATAATCACATGCATATATACATAGATACATATACACAGACATGCAGATTTACAAACGTACGCAACCAATACACTCATACATAAAAATATACCCTTGCATACACATACAGGTACATACATTTGAATACATTGAACGTAGAAATGTACGAGGGGCACACACACACACACACACACACACACACACACACACACACACACACACGCACGCACGCACGTACACACACTCACACTCATACAGACACACACTAAGTATGGGCAAGTGTCTTCTACTATAGCCTCGGCCCTACCAAATCCTTGTGAGTGGATTTGGTTTACGGAAACCGGAAGAAGCTCGTCATATACGCGTGTGTGTGGGGGGGGGGGGGTACCTGTGTGTGTGTGTTTGTGCGCGCGCAAATCCACTGACAAGGCTTTGGTCGGCCCGAGACTGTAGCAGACGACACTTGCCCTAGGTGCCACGCTGAACCCAGAACTATGTGGTTGGGAAATGTTTTTATATTTATAATGTACTATATCATAATATATACAAATGATGCCTGCACCTTAATTTCGAGCAATGCCATCGGTTGGTTGGTTGTTCTCATATACATGAATAGAACGGATGTGGCTTTTCAGTTCTGCCAGAAACTTGCATTCTTTTACACATATGTGGCAACAATGGATGCCTCTTGTACTAAATGTTCAAAGATATTACCACCCACGTCGACAAATGCCTTCATACTAGCCTTTTTCAGCAACGGCCAGCCATAGTACGTGACACATATTGTTGTTGTTGTTGGCACTCCGTCGCTTACGACGTCGAGGGTTCCAGGTGACCCGATCAACGGAACAGCCTGCTCGTGAAATTAACGTGCAAGTGGCTGAGCACTCCACACACACGTGTACTCTTAACGTAGTTCTCGGGGATATTCAGCGTGACACAGTGTGACAGGGCTGGCCCTTTGAATTACAGGCACAACAGAAACAAGAAGTAAGAGTGAGAGAAAGTTGTGGTGAAAGAGTACAGCAGGATTCGCCACCATCCCCTGCCAGAGCCTCGTGGAGCTTTAGGTGTTTTCGCTCAATAAACACTCACAACGCCCGGTCTGGGATTCGAAACCGCGATCCTATGACCGCGAGTCTGCTGCCCTAACCACTGGGCCATTGCGCCTCCACACGTGACACATAACAGAGATGTTAAATACAAAGCGATGCCTGCGCCTGAAGATTCTTAAATCGAAGAAAATGCTTGCACAAGGCCAATCCTACTCTCTAAATACGATATACATTTGCACAAAAAACAAGTCTACTTCATTGAAAGCAAACTAAGTTACGTAAGAGTTTTCCCTCTCATAGAGATATGTCTAAACAAAAACTTTGGATTTTTCACTCCGAGCTGTTGTTGGATGGCCGTTGACTTCGTCCACCTCTTTGGTAGGTTTCGTTTTTCGTCCTGCAGGGTGTCTAACGAAAACCATCCTCCTTGTCAAGCTGGATATGATTGAACAGTTGCATAGATCCATAGATAGACTAGATAAATAGATAGATAGATAGATAGATAGATAGATAGAGAGAGAGAGAGAGAGAGAGAGAGAGGGGGAGAGAGAAAGAAAGAAAGAAAGAAACCCCCCCCGCACACATACACTCACATAAACAGACATAGACAGAGAAAGGGACAGATTGGTAGATTATTAACAGATAAGTTTCGGTCAGAACTGGCTTAAACCAGCGAGTGAGTGAGAGAGAGAGAGAGAGAGAGAGAGAGAGAGAGAGAGAGAGAGAGAGAATGGTTTCCTATGGTCCTAGTGTAATTTTAGTTTTTGATTGATATTGCAATATTCCAGTATACCAAGATACCATTAATCCAATAATTTACAATATTTCCAAATCTTTTCACCTGACATTTGGTGGCAGATGAAACAGTTTCTCACAGGTTTTCTGTCACTGTCTGACTGTCATCATAAACATACATAGCTGAGTCTGTGTGGGTGTATATAGATATAATCACACACACACACACACACACACACACACACACACACACACACACACACACACACACACACACACACAAGTGTGTATGCATGTATGATTGTGCGTACATATGCAGATTCGCAGTAAGAGGGTGAAAAACATACATACATGTGCGTGTGTGCATGTATAAATGTGTGGATATATGTGTGTGTGTGTGTGTGTGTGTGTGTGTGTGTGTGTGTGTGTAGGTAGGTTGGTAGATAGGGAGAGATAGAGAAAGAAAGGGGAGAGAGATAAAGAGAATTAAAGAAGAGGAAGGGTGGTAGTTAGAACGAGTGAAAAAGAGGAAGTAGTTTTCTAAAATTGTTAATATATAATGATGCGTGGGCAGTTACAATGTAGTTTCTTCGAGTCTAGAATGGTGAGTCTGTCACGTTGTCTTCTGAATCTCAGCTGTTCTATTTTCACGTGTCAAACATTGCTACAAGCTTGTTTATGTTGTGCATAGGTGCATGTGTATATAGGTGCATGTGTATATAGGTGCATGTGTATATAGGTGCATTGGTTCATGAGTGTATATTCAAAAAGGATAGACAGAAAGGGTGATGTATGAATGGATATTACACACGACGGCAAACAAAAGGCTTCAGTCCTATTACACTGACTATTGTTCAAGGCAGTCTTAATATCATTATAGCCTCACCTACCGGACAAAAATATGTTCTGAGGGCCTAGAGTATTATTACTTGACAGCAAGACAACGCATCATTAGATTTGCAGTAGATCCCTAGACCCGTTCCTTCGGGCCCTGGGCATTACTGAGAGTGTTCACGTCTTAAGAACAAACGTGAGTAGCTCAGTTCACTCAGCTGTAAGTAGGTACCACAATGTGTCATAAGTGATTATTATATCCATAGTCTAAGCACTTAACTATCAACTGTCCAGTATGTAGAAAAGTAGGCGCAGGAGTGACTGTGTGGTAAGTAGCTTGCTTACCAGCCACATTGTTCCGGGTTCGACCAAAGCCTTATGAGTGAATTTGGTAGACGGAAACTGAAAGAAGCCCGTCGTATATATATATATATATATATGTTTGTATGTGCGTGTGTATGTGTTTGTGTGTCTGTGTTTGCCCCCCCCCCATCCCCCAACATAGATTGACAACCGGTGCTGATGTGTTTACGTCCCCGTAACTTAGCGGTTCGGCAAAAGAGACCGATAGAATAAGTACTAGGCTTCCAAAGAATAAGTCCTGGGGTCGATTTGCTCGACTAAAGGCGGTGCTCCAGCATGGCCGCAGTCAAATGACTGAAACAAGTAAAAGAGTAAAAGAGTAAAGTAACAACAGACGGATGATGTATAAATTCGCTACAGCTGTTACCAGCGAATTTTTGGTTGATTAATGGAGACATTACATCATTAGGAAAAACCGTTTTCTTCAGGTGAATACATGAATCACAACATTCAAAATCATTGAAAAGCCAACGGTATGTGCATCTTCATGATTCTACGACCAGCAACGGTTATAGAATCATTAAGGTGTACATAGCGTTGGTTTTGAATGTTTTTGAATGTTGTGGTTCATGTATTCACCTAATGAAAACGGTTTTTGCTAATGATGTAATTGTCTCAATTAATCAATCAATCAAAAATTCGTTGGAAACAGCTGTAGTGAGTTGGCATTTTACCCATCTGTTGTTATATATATATATATATATATATATATATATATATATATATATATATATATATACACACTGATATATATGTACATAATGAACGTATCTTGTGTATGTGTGTGTGTACAACTATATATGAATGTGTTTATGCATGTATACATATGAATGCATGTGTTTCTTAGTGTTCAATGATTTCTATTCTAACACTGGTGATTAATTGGTGACACCACCCCAAAAGGAATGCAAAGTAAGTTTCAACGTAAGCCGAATTTGATCTCAAATCCGAGAAGGATGCATCAACGTTACTGAATCCATTTTGTATGACGAAAGAAAAAAACAAAAGATTAAGAATGTAGTATGCAGTGATGTCTATGCCTTTCCTAAAGTTATCGGAGGTGTGCACGATGTACAGATTCAACCGAGAAATGAAACCTTATCGCAGTTTTGATACACAGACTACAAAAACTAACAGATTGGCAAGTATAAACTTGCTTATGGATTCCTTATTTACACAACACAACATTGGGAGTGTAGGGAGAAGTAGGTTGTGTGTTTTAGTCAACTGGATTGATCTTCAAGATATCACAGGTACCAATGGTTGAGGAGCCACAGCAATAACAGATAGTGTCATGAGTTAATGGTGTAACAGTGTCAGTTACCTGGTCGTAGACGAAATGATTTCCAAACACCTATAATAATATCTGAAAATACAGCAATGGAAACTAATTGCCGTAACGGTATGTCTGTGTGTGTGTGTGTGTGAGTTAGTGTGTGTGTGTGAGTTAGTGTGTGTGTGTGAGTTAGTGCTTGTGTGCATATGTATACGTGTGTTTGCGAGTTATGTGTGGTATGTGTGTGTGTGTGTGTGTGTGTGTGCATATGTATACATGTGTTTGCGAGTTATGCGTGTGTGTGTGTGTGAGTTAGTGCTTGTGTGCATATGTATACATGCGTTTGGGAGTTATGCGTGTGTGTGTGTGTGCGTGTGCGTGCGTGTGTGTGCATGCGTGCGCGCGCGTTTCTGTTATAGTAGCAACACCAACATCAACCATCGCAGCCTAAGTCACTTTCTGAAGAAGTACAACTCTGAAACGTTTATATTTAGCTTCGAATTTAAAATAAGTGCGGTTGTTTACACTACATTACATACATACATACATGTGAGTGTGTGTATATGTATAAATAACGAAAGAAAGAGAGTGAATGAAATTTACATGTATATATATATATATATATAGAGAGAGAGAGAGACAGTGTGGAAGCGAAAGTGCCATGTGCCTACAGCAGTAATGCCATGTCTACTGCAGGTGATTACGAAGTTGCTGTTGCTGCACCTAGATGTGAGGGTGAAGAGGTGGGGAGAGGAAAGGTGAATAGACGATTT
>NC_142939.1:45670549-45685549 GCF_046866305.1 Octopus bimaculoides
TATATATATATATATATATATATATATATATATATATATATATATATATATATATATATATATATATATATATATATTGATGGAAAGGACAACAAAATCAAAGAAAGAGACCTCGATATTATGTAAATAGAGGAATTTATCTGTAAATAATGTGACAATTATTCGGTAGCCATGATAAAACTCCGAGTTTCGGATGCCGGGGCGGAAGCCCACGCCGCCATCTCTTCAGTTATCTGGCAAGTTATCATAGTTATCATGTTTAAATTAGTCTAAAAACAAAATAGCTGCCAGGAAAATTTGCCTAGAATTAATATTTACTCTGATACTCGGTTATGTAGTTAATGTAAGTGTAATACTGAGCCCTCTTCCCTGGCAAGTTGCTACCATAGAATTAATATGTATTCTGTTGGTAGGATGAATATTTATCATGATAATCGGGTAGGTAGGTAGCTGGCATAGGATTGATACAAACTAGAGCTCGGGAAGGTAGCTAGCATATAATTAATACTGACTCTGATGCCCGAGTAGGTAGCTGACAAAGCATTCAATTGGACTCGCTTTTGCTTAAAATCACAATATGTGAAGAAAATAAGCTGGCTATTATCACATAGTTCATAATTATTGTCGAAAAGGAAGTATCATGAATTGAAATATAAAATAGAATCACTATAAACTGGTAAACTCGCAGAGCAATGAATCAATACAAAACTTTATATGAGTGCTGTTAATAGTAATGCGTAGATCGTATAAAATGGCTGTAGAAAAGTAATTAGTTCAGAAATGTGAGGAAAATAACGTCATGAATCACGGAGAATAGAGTGTGTTGGTGAGGTTGGAGGAGCTGATGAGAGATGACATGAATGAAGAATTTCTGAGGGAGATGGTTTGAAAGACGAGCAATGAAAAAATAAACAGGTGAGAAAACAGAGAAAATGGGTGATCGAGAGAGATTGAGAGAGAGAGAGAGAGAGAGAAAGAGAGAGAGAGAGAGAGAGAGAGAGAGAGAGAGAGAGAGAGAAATAGAAAAAAGGAAGAGAGGAAAAGAGAGAGAGAAATAGAAAAAAGGAAGAGAGGAAGAGAGAGAGAGAAATAGAAAAAAGGAAGAGACGAAGAGAGAGAGAGAGAGAGAGAGAGAGAGAAAGAGATAGATAGATAGAGAGAGAGAGAGAGAGAGAGAGAGAGAGAGAGGGAGAAATAGAAAAAGGGAGAAATGAAGAGAGAGAGAGAGGGAAAGGGAGAGAGAGAGAGAGAGAGAGAGAGAGAGAGAGATAGAGAGAGAGAGAGAGAGAGAGAGAGAGGAACAGAATGAAGGATAGAAACAAATTGGAATAGAAATTGTTTGGATAGTTTCTAGGTAGATGAATGAAAGTGTTAATGTGGTTAAATGCATGTTATGGGCAATAAACTCCTGCTTTGAAGCTTGAGACTGAATGACATAAATATAGGAAGAGATTCGAAGAATTAACGGCATAAAAATTTCATATGAATAAACATTCTGGATTGCAATTATGAAAAATTTATAAATGAAAGTGTAGCAAACTTAATAAAGAAATATAATAAGATGGGAAAGATTTAAGAGAAATCTCGTTCAAAGTGTACCAAATGTCCTCCGGATACTATTTTTATAGTTGAGTCAGAACCCTTTTGAAGGTCTCCGTAAATGTTGGGAGAGATCTTGCCAGGGTATTTTCAACAAAGTGTATTTCGTGAAAGACTTTTTAAGAGATACCGTCTCTTTTCTTTTCAAGTTATGCTTGAAAAAGTTGATGACAGCTTGGTCAAAAAGGGAAGTATCCGTCTTCAGCACTTTCAATTTAGTCTACCACACAACCTGTCTAGCAGATAACGTAGTCCAGCACTAAGCGGTCCAACAGATGTCAAATACTCCTAACAGTTTTAGTATTCATAAATACGTAAATTCCTTCACATTCCAGACAAAGACACACTCCTCAAACATGAAAAGTGTGTCTGTTGGGAAGTAACTTTTCCACACAGTCACCGTTTCTTCAGCTTGACTGTTTGTTTCAATCGTCAGACCAATAAAACTTTTATTCTGAAAAAGTTTTAATTCTGTGCTTTTAACGTTGTCGTTTGTGCATAAACGATTATACAATTGGCATTTTTAGTAAAATCGTTATTTGTTTATACTTTGCTTTTAAAAAGTGCTATACAGTTTTTTATTCGTTATTTTTCTTTGTTTTGTGGACATAAACTTGATTTTCAATTTTTCTTTCAAATGGCGTAGTTGACAAAGAACAACATTTCTTTGAAAAACAAAGCTTTTTCCTTGTCTAGAACTCCTTTAAAATTCTTTCAACCTGCATTTCTCTATATGCAAATAGTTTTAAAAATATTATTCTACGCTTATTGTACAACGTTATATGTCATTTTGGTAGAAAGGTTATCGTATACAGTGCCATGTAAGCGTAAAACCTGCTTTAGTTTCCAATAGGAAAGAAATACCTTGTACTCGATATTTTCAAATGAAAAATAAAAATAAAATAATGAATTTAAATATTTGTTATCGTTCATGAAACTCTCTTTACATCCATTGAGATAAAATCATTGTTTTAAATGAATATTTAAATGTCTCTAGATGCAGAAAGCTACAAGAGAATAAAATATTTTAAAATTTAATTAAGCAAAATACATTTTTCAGAAGATTGAAAGAAACATCTTAGTTAGATAATACTTTCCTTGAATAATTCCTTATTGTTTGCCTTTTCTCAATAAACATTTGTTTTCAATACCAGAGTAAATTGCATTTTTAATTGTTATAGTCATTTCCATTTGAAACGTAAATAAACTTACAACGGCAAACCATAGAATTTATTACTTTTAACCCGCTTCATTTAACAAATAGAGATCAAAACTTATAGCGACGTGAAGGTTCGCAGTAAATCCATTAAAACCTGTTCATTCATTTTGGTAAGTAATCTCTGGAAATCACACCATGCAGAAAAATAAATTAGTTCAAAATAACAGTGCAAAGTAATTGTTTTCATTTTTTATATTTCAGGTCGAATGTTTTTATAAGATCTAAATCTACATTAAACTGCCTATGCTAACATTCAAGTAGGTGTACACAGTCGACTAAGTTTATCTGTAAGGAATCAGTAAGCCACGACAACAAATCTAATCTGGTTGAACGAACTTGATTAATCCAAGCATCTCATTACTTAAATGATCAGCGCTCGAAGATTGTTGGCAGTGATATTTATAGTTTTAGTATAAATTTATATAATAATAAATAGCAAAAACGAACAGAACTAAGAAAATAATAATCATCATACATAGTTATAAAATAAACATTGATTTAAAAAACAGTAAAAATAGTAACAAATAACAAATAATAATGAGAAACAATAATAATGATAAAAATCGAAATTCGTTAATTGCCAAAGTACAATAGAGCAGTGTTTCTCATTGGGAAAATGGTAGATACTCTTTGGGACAAAAATTGCCAATTTTGGTGACAAAAGGGAAGTTATAGAGAAGCAAAATCTAATTTTCTTATCTCGTTAATAAAGAAAAGGTGGAATGCACCAAATTTCGCAAAGAATTTTGGAGTGATCTGGCAGTTCTCTGTTTCAAGCCCACTGCTCTAATTAAAAAAATATTTTCAGTTATAAATATTTAATATAAGTTTAAATGACAATGCAAAGATAAGAATGATTGCACACACACACACACACACATCATTATATCAATAGACCTAATCATATTAGTATATATAATATATATATATATATATATAATTTAAAAATTCGTATCCTTAGTAACCTGTATGTTAAAAGAAACAATGTTTTTCCTGTTCATTTCGTCTGTCTTTACGTTTTGAGTTGAAATTCCGCCGAGGTCGACTTTGCCTTTCATCATTTCGGTGTCGATAAATTAAGTACCAGTTGCGTACTGGGGTCGATATAATCGACTGACCCTCTCCCCTAAAATTTCGGACCTTGTGCCTAGAGTAGAAAAGAATATTTTTCTCGTTCTGTTAACCTCATCTCTTCCACTATTTTCCTTCTTGTTCATTCCTTGATGCTGCTCAGTTACCCATTTCATGTCTTTAGTTCTCTTTTTTGCTAGAAGTTTGTCTATATATTACCATAGTGATAAGATGTCACTGTATCATGCCTTACTTAATGACGATGATAATGATGATGAACAACAACATTAGCACACACTTACTTGCTTCAATGACGATGCAAAGGGATTGCATAAACCGTGTGTTGTTTACATAAAATCGAGTATGTAAAAGAATAACCAATGAAATAATAAGTATACAAGTACAGAAACACATGTATGATATAGGAGGGCTTTACATCACAGAAAAGGTGAGAGATGACATTCCTGGTGGTACTAAATGTGTGACACAAATGCTTAAACGCATTCGAGATGTGACCGTGGAATTTGGTCATAGAGCAAATATTGCTATGTTTTGCTGCGATCCAGCCTTTGTAAATGGGAGCAACACTGGATGCTTTTAGGATAGTTTCTATGTATCGGAGGTGGTGATCTTGATATCATTCGACTTTTTAAATTTATCAAGCATTCAAGTTTCGTACTCTCCCTTCTTGTGATGGGGAAGTTGACGTGTGTGAATCTGTTGGGGGAGCTTTCTCATTTGTGTTTCCCCGATCAAACCACTAGATGTCCCTTCCTCTCGCTGTCAGTCCTGCTGTCACTTTTCCTCCTGGCTTTCGGTGTCTCCCATCATTTCTCCACGCTATTTGAGGTCTGCAAATGACGAAATAATTCAACACCCACTTTTATTGGGCACAGACATAAAACCAATATTTTTATTCAGGATACAATCAGTTTTATTTGAAGGAAACACTCATAAATTTGAAATGCTTTCTCATTTACTTTATATAATTATGCAAAGAAAAGGAGTTTCGTGAAGATATGCCAGTGAGATGCACTTTAAATGCGGAAGTGATATAGTGACTATGAAGTAAAATATCAGTATTGTTAATAAAGTTTAGTCTAAATCAAAAGAATACGGACGATAGGAAAAGGGTAAATAACATGGAAGTCGATACATAAGTCAATATAAAAGATGTTGAAGGAAATAAAGCAAAAGTTATTCGGAAGCTCAGTATATTACGAAAGGTTATCCAGATGGAAACGGGGGGAAAAAACAGAGAAAATCCACACCAAAATAAAAGTGTTCTATTTTCTGTTTCCGACAGTTAAGTATTTGATCAACCGAACAAATTTAAGATAGCAGAAATACATGAAGAATTTTAGAATGAAAAGCTTCGATTCCATCACCTTTTCAAATAATATGAATTCATTCTGTTTATAGAAGTGCGCTTGAAAAAAAAATTCCGTTAATAATATATCCGCTATTGAGTAGAAACATTTTCTCTCTTTTTTTTTTTTTATTATTCGCATTCATTTAATGGAGAAATCAACAACCTGTGTTATGTTGTAAATTAGATCAAACGGATTTAAATTTTCAAATTAATTCACATATACTATGTAGTGCTTTTACACATAAAATGTTTTATAGTGAAACAACCAAAAATGAAATAAATGAATGTTGCAAAGATCAAACACGATAAAAAAATAAATGATAAACATATTTTTAATATCTTTAATAGAGAATGTATTCAGTGTTAGTAGTATTAAATACTACTTAATTTAGTTGTAGTTTCACAAAATAACAACTATGAAAAGATGACTTTTAAATCTCATCATAAATGATTGAATTTGATTTTATGGCTTTTTTTATTATGAAAATTGCACGATCTAATTACCTGACGGGCAACAGCAACGATTTTCTATTTCGGTGTGAGGGCACATATATATCGATTTGTTAGGGCTTGTTGACATTCTAGTAAAGAAATACAGCTTCTACATGATCACCTGTCTTATTAGAAGCTATATCACACACATATAAAAACATAAATGGCTACGACATAACACACTACAGCAGCAACAAGTACAACTTTTATTTCCTTACAAGGAAAAATAGCTTTGCTAAATTTAGAAAATAAATGCAAACTTAGGTATACAAAAATAATTATGTCTGTCTATCTATCTATCTATCTATCTATCTATCTATCTATCTATCTATCTATCTATCTATCCGTACACACATACACGCACACATACACTCTCTCTCCCTCTCTCCCCCTCTCTCTCTCCCTCTCTCCCCCCCTCTCTCTCTCCCCCTCTCTCTCTCGCACACATACACATGCCTACACCTAAACCTGTGTTTGTATTTATATATGTATAAACGTATGTACCTATGCATGCAAAATTGCATATATTTGAGAGTGTGTGTGTATGTGTGTGAATGTATGTGTATGTGTGTGAATGTATGTGTATGTGTGTGTTCGTGTATGTGTGTGTTTGAATAAGGATAGGTATGATTCATTAAAAGACAGTAGATGTCTATAAACATACAACTGTCTTTCTTTTATAGACACATATATAATGAGAAAGAGAGGGGAGGGAGGGGAGATGGAGACGGATAGGATAAGGTAGAAGTAGAAAAAGAGAGAAAGAGCGGGAAAGAGAGATCATTAAATATGGCCAGGTTTAACCATTAAGTAAGTGTAAGCTTCAAGTTATATACTCTTGTGTTTCAGAAAAAAATCAATAACACTTATTTACATTTCGGATTGATAATCGATAGATTTAGTGATACAACACTTACACATGCACTTCCCGACATACACTCACATATAGATATATGCACATAAATATGCATGCAAACACCTGTACATATGTGTTTGTGTGTGAAGAATGACCTGTAGAAAGGAAAGAATTTGCAATATAAAGTAGTGAGAATAAAGTTGAATTAGACGTGGGTGATGTGTTGACAATGAACGGAGTAATCAGAAAGAAATCGCAATTCGAAGAAATCGCAATTCGAAGAAATCGCAATAAATTAACTCATGATTTTACAAAAAGAGCAAATAGTAAAGCTAGAAGTAAAATGGCGCCACTGATTACGATGAATGTCAGAATAAAGATCAGCATTGACTATTGCGACATGTAAATGAAGGATAAATGGCGAGAGAACATAGAAAAATATAAAAAAGATTTGACAGTCGTTTGGTAAAATGTTACTATTACGAGAGCTTTCAAAAAACAATACAGTTTTGAAGAGATATTCTGAAACTCCTGATGGAATAGTTTGATCGATAATGAAAGTAAAAGAAGTATGACAATATTGCGACAATTTGTGGGAAGCAGAAAAAAAGAATTAGATTTATTCATCAATAAACTGTGCGAAATGGCACAATTCTAGTTTTGGGTATTTACATTGTTTTCTCGATAGACTTAAAGATGATTGGTATGATAAGATGTCCGGATAGAAACACATACGTATCATGTAATCCCATAGGGAATCTTGGAATGTATTAATGGTCATTTTATTTCTGTCTCAGCCCACCTAGTTATAATTAGATATCAAGAAAAGCATCAGCTCATATCTGTGTGGATGAGACACAGTGAATAATAATTGAATGTTTTATTAACGTTCAGTGTTGAGTTGAAGGTTTTCAAAGTAAAGGTATTTATCTAGACAGAAGCTATCATATGATCCTATATTACTTGTTTTATTCCCAGAATACTAAAGTGAATTTGATATCTCTTCTGTTTCCTACAAACGACTAGAACTTTCTCAGCCTGAATTGTTGGTATGAAATCATCTTATTGTGCAGATTTATATTTATTGTATCTAAAGATTGTTGACACTGACGATGTAGTTAATGAGTTAATGTAACAGGAACACCGTCGGGTGCAACGACAAGGGTTCCAGTTGATCCGATCAACGGAAGAGCTTGCCAGTGAAATTAACGTGCAAGTGACTGAGCACTCCACAGACAAGTATCCCTTAATTTAGTTCTTAGGGAGATTCAGCGTGAAAACAAAACATGACAAGGCTGGTCCTTTGAAATACAGGTACTACACATTCTTGAAAGTTGTGTGAACTGGAGCAACTTGACAGTTATATATTTAATATTTGCAAAGTGTATAGAATTAATATCAATGCTAAAATGGATCTGCTTCAATTGAGATAGTTTAAGCATTGGAGCCTTTGATAAATAACAGTAAACCTATTCCAAAAATAGTCATTTGCACAAAACAGTCTATTTACAGGGCATATAGTTCTCAACGGGACTGAAACAAATTAACAAGTCATTCTTTTAGTGACTCTCTTAAGGATAAAAAGTGGAGTCGTGCTTGGTGTAATTTGAATGCGGAACATAAAGATATAAATCTAAAACAGCAACAAGATATTTAAACCGTCACAAGCATTTATATCAAAACACCATCTTAAAATCGATTAAGATTATAAAGGTTTACATCGGAAACTACATCACACTGAAGAGAAGTATTTGCTAAAGGAACATTTGAACATTTTAGAAAATATACAAGTTAACTAAGATGTATACTCCCTAGAAGGACAATGTGGTAAAAGAGCAGAGCAGTATCATCCACAGGAAATAGACTACGTGATAATTACATTGATCTGTACAAGTAAAGAAATTAAAAAAAACATATGAAAGCATGGGTCACACTCTATGCCACACGCTCCCTACCTATTTAGTCATTCGTTCATAATTTTACCAGCATCTCCCTTCACAGTTATTTATCTTCTCTTTCCTCTCAAAATTTATAATGCTACACATTTATTTGTCTGTCTGTCTAACCTAGCTAAAAATATAATTATCTTTGAAGCAATGAATCGATTTTCTTACCAACTTACCAAATTTAACCTCTTCACACGTTCCCAACGCATCACTATCTCTCTCTCTCTCTCTCTCTCTCTCTCTCTCTCTATATATATATATATATATATATATATATATATTTACATATAATCACGTGAAAATATATTACTTTTACTCTTCCACCCACGGAAAATAGTGACTGAGCTCTTTCCATCGCTTGGAAAACTACAGAAGTTTCATCTTTTCTGAAAGAAGTAATGGAAACAAACTTTTCGCTGAATATTCATTTCTTTTTCTCAATTAAAATGCGTTTGTGATGGTGACCAGTTAATCACACTTGCACTGGGCATTATGCAGGCAAAGTTGATAAAGGTGTGATTTGAACTCTTAAGTGAGACATGAAATTCAATTTAGTAAAACATCAAACTTAGTACATCAAACTTACCTTTCGATAAGCCTCTAAGCATTTAACCCGGAGTGCTGACGATTCTGCCAGCTCACCGCCTTATATTTCTTGTAAATATTAACTTGTAATAGTAGCTGTTGTATATCAAAACTTCCGCAACATACTCTTCTCTTTCCACTTCCACAACATTTTTCACCAAGTCAAAATCACTAAATCAACATATAGCAACTCAGATTCATCTACTACAAACTAAATGCGCATGCACACACATATATAAACGTATTCTTTTATACACACACGTAAAAGTAAAAATGAATCTCCTTCGGTTTCGACTGTTAGTATCTGAGCTACCATGCCTTTGTTTTGCTGGGCTAAAATTTCATTTCTGAACCTATGGAAAACGAACCTACAGCAACTATTCTGCCATATATCTGTGCACAACTTTGAATGCAGTGTATGCCAGAAGGTTTGCAAATCTAAAGGAGGCCTCAAAAGATATTTTAAGATCCACAAAGATCAGAACTTAACTGCAGCTCTTCAACGCGGGTTGATGAACCGTAAGACGTGTGGCCAGAACCTCCTGGAAAATAACCATAGCGAGGGACATTCCACAGTTGAATTAGAACAGTCACAAACAGTGAAAGAAGACATGCACACAACACCAGAGCTGAAGACACCTCCGAAAGGGGGTGGCCCCGCCACGTCAAAACGGTAGAGGAGTAGGGGCCGAAACCGGACGTGGTTCCTCCTGATGATGTCTTGAGCTAACTGGATCCTATAAAGGAGCTGTTGTGGTAGCAGACCACGAAACATGGTTGAAATTCCTGGTCCAAATCGCTTATGCAATCTATGTAGGTGTCTTTTCAGAACATTGTCTGGTTTAAAAAGCCACATCAGATGCAATGATGGTTCAAATTCTGCACAAGGAGTAGACAACCATCATATACATATATGTGTGTGTGTGTGTGTGTGGTTGTGTGTGTGTGTGTGTGTGTGTGTATGTGTGTGTGTGTGTGTGTGTGCGTACGTGTATATGTATGTGCGCGCGCGCGTGCATGTGTGTGTGTGCACATGTATATGTATATAACTACATATACAAACATGTATATTGGTAGATACGTATGCGTACACACAGATATGTATATATATAAATCTGTGTGTATAGGTATATATATTTATGCGTGTGCCTCTGCATGTGTAGACGTTTCTTTACGTATGCACATTTTCGCGGACTTAGGCGCATACAGTCACAGCATGTACGCGCCTGTGTAATGTTTATATACTTCATACATTAGCTACGTGATAGATATATGTATACATAGTTAAAGATGCACTTAACACTGAATCTGACGTGACGTTTATAACTGTTAAGTAAACAGGTGTTGGAATATTCGATAACTCGAGAACATAATGATCTTTGCCTTATATCTGCATACTATGAAACAATGAAACAATACATATATATATTCCAGCTTTCAATACTCTCAAGCCTAGATATTAATGTACACACGTTCTTTTTTCTCTATTTGATCTTTGCCTGGCAAAATATACGTATTGATTACTAGAACTGTATAGTCTGCGGTGAAGAAAAATGGAATACAATATTATTAAATTGCCATTCAGTGCATTGTGGAAGCGAAATCTCAGTATTATACATGCTTAAAGATGGAAGCTCACTGGATCTATTCATCGATAGAAGTCTCCCTTTCACTTCTCCACTCCTTTCTCATCTCAGTCATACTGTCAATCTCACCCTTTCCCTCTCAGTCGGTGTAGTAGTGTGCTATTTCCTATTGTAGTATATGTCGATTTAACCTTTTGAATGCCTGAATAATTATAACACTGAATCTGAGAATATTTTTGTATCTATTATAGCTATTTTTTTTTATATATCAAAACTACAACTGCTTTGGTCTACTTTGGTAAACTATTGAGAATGCGTGCCGTAGTCATTCTCTGATAAACCTACATATCGTGATGGTATTAAAAGGTTAAAAATAAATATTACATATTCAGCGAGGATGCATTTCAGAGTAATGGGAAAAACAGACAATAGTGAATCTTTGGTAAAGGGGAAGTCGATGGAGAGGGAAAACTTTGTAAGGACCAGAAACTATTTCTGAAATAGTATTTTAAGGTATGACTATGACGAACAATTGAATAAAAGCGGATTTTGAACATATCAATAACCGAGATAAAGATGGGGAACAACAAAGTATTTTTTTTATTGTTGTGTGAATAATTTCGAAAACGGAAAATGTGTTAAGAAGACTGAAGTAGAAGATACTTTTCTTCCATAAAGTTATGCCGAATATAGTTAAAGTTCCTTTTTCAAACCAACAGAAACCTTCTGTAGCTTATGCAGAAATTCACGGTGAACTAAATGAAGCTACGAGTATGATTACAAATGTTTACGTTTTTAGTAAGCGCCATTTAGTTCACCGTGAATTTCTGCATAAGTTACAGTGTGGTAAAGATAGTATCCTCAGCTGGTACTATTTACGGTGAACGTACACCAAATGGATAAAATTAGAAGCATGTTAGTATATTTAGTCATTTCCGCCTTTAAGTTACAATAAATACGAACATGTAAATTGTTATAGCAAAATACAAGTATAACTTCAAAATGCGACGGGCAAATACTAACCACTTCATAAACACAATAGATAATGACACTAAGAATTCACACGCAACAATTCAGAATCTTGTTAGCAATTAGTAAATGAAAGTCTCAACTATATATCACTATACACCAGCATATAAGACTTCCATTTTTAATTTGCATTAAAATCAAACTTCTGGTGAGTGGCGAATGGGACTATAGTTCAAAAGCGTTTGTAAAAATTTTATTTCCCTCGTGCCACTGACGTCTTTAAAAATAAAGTAACCAACACAATTTTATCTTTCGTTTCTTTATATTCAAACTGTTATGCTTTCGTAAGAAAAATGACTTCTTGATACTGTTATAAAATGTTTACTTTCCACTGATATCTTTGCAGTAATGTAGATCAGCACACGTTATGAAATACTCAATATTGCTTCCATATTTAACTGCAGATCCATAAAATAGTCCGTAATCTTAGTTACTTCAAAGTTTCCTTTAGAAAATGAAAGCTTAGAGATAATTCTTCAAAGCTGTGGCAGTAAAGGGAAAATGTTAATTGTAGAATATTTATTCATAGACAAACTTTACAATAGTATGTGTAATGTCAGAATGATTATTCTAAGAAATTCCATACTATAAATTTATAACTATATCTATTTACTGAAAATACTAGACTCGTCAAAAGTAGATTCCTTAAAAGTTTCTTAGAGAAAAGTGACAATTTAGTTATATAATTCATTTACCTAGTTAAGGATTGCATTTTTTTTTTAAATTTAAAAGTTTTCTAATAACATATCGAAGACCTAGGCTTGGTTTTCAAGTTTAATACATTACAAACCAACCTCTGCTCAAAACTGGTATTTACAAAATTTATAGCAGTTTTCCTACAATATATTCAATAATATGGAGAATTCAGCGAACATGTTTTCCGTGGTACAACAAATATATTATGGAATGGATGTAGAGAGAGTAATTACACTTTAGATCAGATTCCAGTATTTGATAGGAAGTTAGCAAACACTTTGCTGATTCATTCCGGAATAATGAAATAATTAGTTTTAATTAATTTCTTAAAACGTGGAACATCAACAGAAGATAATGTAAACATATCAGAATGCTATACAAACAATTGCTAGATCGTCTAATTTAAAAAGAACGTGCATATCTAGGGTGGTAGAGAAGTGTTTATTTTTACATCTTCAAGGTGATGTTTCCGTCAGCTAACAACACCAGGGACGAATTTAAATCAGAGTTTTACCCGATCAAACATTTGTGACATTTCGCGTAGTAGTAGTAGTAGTAGTAGTAGTAGTAAAAATGATAATTCTTTCTGATACAGGCACAAAATATGCCCGAAGTTTTGGAGACGAGGCTCAATCGACTCAGTCGCCGGACGAAATGCTTAGCGGTATTTTGTTTATCTTTACATTCTGAGTTCAAATTCCGCCGAGGACGACTTATCTTTTCATCCTTTCGGGGGTCGATAAATTAAGTACCAGTTACTTACTGGGGTCAATCTAGTCGACTGCCCCCTCCCTCAAATTTTGGGTCTTGTGCCTAGAGTAGGAAAGAATATTTTTGGTGTGTCTGTAATCTTGAAATTTTTAATATTGTTTTGGTGTTGAACTTTCTAATGAGAGATGCATTAAATATATTATGATTACTCCTTTTGGTTCGGTTTATATTGTAATGTTTTTGAATTGTTGAACCTATCTGATTTTTCACTATTTCAAACAATAGAAATTCTATGAAAGTTCATTCCACACAAAGCACAAGAAAGTTTACCAGAGACTATTAATTTCTATCGGTCCGTTTCTGTCCGACTGTCTCATTCACACAGTGAGAGGATTACAAATGCATGATGTAAGGTGTCACAAACTTTTTTTATTTTTAAATACATTCCATTTTAAGTATAATTACTGCTTATTGATCTCGAACATCTGCAAAGACGACTATGATGTAGTTAACTGAAAATATGTGAAAGATTCTTTTAAAGAAAAATCCTAATAACGATATATTATTAGAATATATCATACTGGTTTCAAAGTTTGGTACGAGGCCAGTAATTTAGGATGTGGGAGTAAGTTAATCACATCAAATCCAGTGCTTGACTGGTATTTATGGTTATCGACCCCCAAATGATGACTGGCACGACCATAGCAGAATTTAAACTTAGGACGTAAAGCCTCTAAACATAGGCCAAGCGACCGTGCGACTCTTCCAGTTCGCCATCTTATAGTAAAAAGTAATATCAAAAATACATGATAATTCAACAGTGGTAGTTAAGCGGTGTATATGTAAAATTATTTTCTGCATATTTTTGGTTTGGTTTGCCATCAATGTGATACAGAACTACTGTTTAAGAGATAAATAATAGTAGGATCTATATTTAGCTATGATAAAGTAAATTTAGAGCGTTATATTTTTTGTGAAAGCCAACCCATTTGAAAAGATCTTATACACAGACGTTCATCTATGTAACGCAGCTACATCACGACAAAAGGCTTAATATAGCAAATCCTGCAAAGGAGATATTAGCTGTAGTAAAGTGTCTTTAATTGCTAAGAAAACATAATCGATATATTTTAATCCACATGGTGAAAATTGTGTTTTTAATTCGTGCCTTAAATCGGAAATGCGAAATGTAATTCAATTTAAAAGAAATACACTCACACACACACACATACGTATGTATGTGCGAGTGAGTGTGTGTGTGTGTGTGTGTGTTTGTGTGTGTGAGTGGTCGCAGATGTGTGTCTGTGTCGAAAAAAATACAAAAGGTTTTAAGCATAAAGTGGAAAAGCAAGCTCAAATTAATCTGCAGGAGTAAATAGTTTTGTGAATTACAAAGCTGTGTGAAAATAAGAGAAGAAACAAAAACGAAAAATGGTAAGTAATTGTGCATTGGTTTAAAAACTATGTATGAGTAGCTCAGAGTATGCATTCATTTATGGCTGTGTGTATTTGCTTCAGAAGTGCAAAAAATATAACATATCGATATTATAGTTTCCCTTTGAGAATGTAAATAGCATTGCCCTATATTGATAAAATAAATCCCTATTTACCGTAAGAAAGTAAATTTGAATTTCGAAGTTCGAAGAAGTCTACAGAGGGAGGGAAACACATTTTGAAACAATGAGTAATAAAATGAAAAACAGGTACTGAAGGAATTTCAATAGACTAAACAGGAAAACAATGAACTAGTCAAATATAATTGGAAATGATGCTCAAAGTTCACAGGATTTATAAACATTTTGAAGATTTTGTTCGGGGTTGGGTCGTGCCGTCATCGA
>NC_142939.1:45690549-45715549 GCF_046866305.1 Octopus bimaculoides
CACACACACGCACACACACACACACACACACACACACACACACACACACAACCACAGACATAGACACACATACATACGTACGGACAGAACAGATATATTCATATGCGTATGTATCCATATTTACTAATCCGACACAATGCTGTTCTGTGAATCTTCAATTATTATAGTAAAACCATTAGTTCGGAAAGTAAGAATTATTAGTATTATCATAATATACTTGTGAATGTAATGTCTGCTCTAAACAGAGATTAGCTGCTTACCCGTAGCGAAACACAATCTCGAATGACAGAATATCTCTAGGGATAGCAAAACAATAAAATGCTATTAGTCATTATATTGGGTAGAGTGACCTATTTGTACTGATCAACATTGTACAGGCTCAACCCGCAAAGCAGAATATTATGGTGTGGTGTGGGAACATACAACTTGAAATACATTAAAGAATATTAATAACGGGAGATTATCTGTAAAATGCAATGATAGATAAGTATATCGGAAAAGATTTGCATGAATATTTTATTTGGTTCTATTACTTGAGTATTTTCCTTAGACTGTCGATCTTAAAAGTGTTAAGCCTGCACCAATCACATGTAAAGTGGAATAAGATTTATGAAAATTAGAAATACTAAGAATAACGAAGTAGGAGTAACTATTTTTGTTGTTGTAACCGTAGGGCAGCACTAATCAAGTAGACCCATGATTCAGAGATTTTACGTCAATGATCATCTCATCTTGTTCCAGATGTAATGTACCTAGGATACCATTGTAGAATATTTCCTTCCGTTGTGAAAATGGTATATGATATCGAAGTGATTTGACTGTTGGTTCTTTCATCTCCGGCTGCACCGTACAGGCTATCTCCGGCCATAGTAACGCATTGGCAGGCGCTAGCGTAACGAAAACAGCCGAATTATTTGGTGTATCAAGAAGTACTGTCTCGAAAGTAATGACAGCCTTTGCGAAGAAGGAAAAAAATCTCCTCGTCGAAACAAATCCATCGGCCCAATGGTTTCCCTTCATGGCAGAATTAATAGCCATGACTACTTAGGCATTTTATCTCATCAAATTCATCCTGTAGTTGCGGAACTGTTTCCGGAGGAGAACGCAATCTTTCAGGATGATAATGCACCAATTTACACAGCTAAATTTGTTACTGAATAACACGATCTTGGCCACCAGATCTTAAGTCTGAAAAGAAGCAGGTGTCGAAAACAGGCATTAAATGTAACAGACTGGACTACAATACACCAATAGTTTAAAAGTATTGTATATATTAAATGGAAAATTTTGTTGAAGCACTGGTGTAACCATGATTTTCTAATGATCCTATGAGCTAGCTTTCTTTATCTAGATGACTTGTAAATATACAATTGGATTGTACAATGTGTGACATGCATATTAGTGTAAACATGTAAGTAAAGCGGGGTACTATGACCTCTTGACTGAAACAGCTGTAAGAAACTATTCTACTCTCTATGTTCCACGTTATATACTTTAATAATTATTGGTATTTTTTATATATGTAAAGCATAATATGTTATACGTCTATGTATATTGTTATAATTGTTTTTTTTTTTAATAAATAGACATAATATAATGTCTAAAAGTTGATGAATATCACCTCTTGATCGCCTCCATTTTCTTATTGCCGTATAAATTAAGGGTAAAACAACTTTTTACCCTCACCCTTTTATTACATTCATTAGTGTAATTGCCATACATGTAAAATAATTTATCATACAGTAATAGATATAGACAAGTCTCCTCCTAATAGCCAGTCTCTGATAGTTGGTATTTGCTCTCCTCTTTAAGTTCAAGAGAGAATTCTTTAAAATGACCGTAAATTATGAGCGGATTTCGATTTTTATTAAACTTACTATGGAGTCGACATTGCTGAAGTGGCTCACCAACTAGACGAGGGACGTTCTTGTTTTCATTAAAGCTTGTTGTTGTTAGTGTACAGGGTGTCATCCGATCTTCCTATTAATATATTCATATGGATATATGAATCATTTGAACTTATAGACATGTGCTAATATGTGTTTATTAGATTTGCAGTGACTAGCCATGTCTACAAAATGAGAATTACATTATTGAATAAGATACATGAATTACTATGATTCATAAAATCTAAATGTAATATTGTTTTCGATTATTCCTTCACAACTCTGCCATCATGCTTCTTGCATCATTGATCAAATTCGATTAATATGTCGACTGCTGAAGCAGTGACAGAAATCAGCTAAAAGTCAAACAGTTGTCTTCAATCTTTCCGGAGTGAAAGTAATAAAATGAATGTTCCTTTCTATTATTTATCATGATACTATCATTAAGTGATACTTTCACACTGTGTATGTAGAACAAAAACTCCCTCTACTAAAGTTCGCTGATGTTTCTACTGATTATTATCACCAACTCACTGATACATGAACTATAAACATATACACAGGTTGGTATATGAAAAATTATGCTACATTCAGTGTCGAAGGTTCTATAGAGCCTCTTCATCTGCAGAAGATAGCAGTCAGAAATCTCTCACATCATATCGCACCGTCTTAGATAACAGCGTGGTTTTAAATACACTAAACTGGAAAAGCATGGTAATTCCATGACTTGAATAATTTTCATCATTTTTTGCAGAATTAGAGGTAACTTAGGATTAACTAATTATACACACACATGTTATTTAAATATAAATTCTAAAAAAAAAAAAAAAATTGACATATCGTGGAGTTATTGTGTGGGGAGATAGAGAAATACTTTGTGCTACAAATAATACCGAAGAAATGTGGAACATATTCTAATAAACTCTTCAAATGATTGAAACAAGTAAAAAAAAATAAAAGATAAACTGATAAAATATAATATATATAATACAGATGCATCATATATTACGTATATTATCTAGAAACAATATGTGTCTGTCCTTGTGTGTTTTGCACTTGCGTACGTGCGTGTGTATGTGTGTGTGTGTGTGTGTGTGTTTGTGTGTGTGTGCGTGTGTGCGTGCGTGCGGGCGCGTTTGTGGGTTTCTTCACAGCCTTCTTTGATATATATTCTGATAAAATCTAGTGCTGTATGAAGTAATATCTAAGGGAAAATTATATCTAGTCTATTTCTTATCTTTTGACATCCAGTTTTTTGAAAGCAAACTATCATTAATAAATTTCGCTAGAGGTTAAGAAAATGTCGACTTTATAAACATTAAAAAAAAAATTACAAACTTTTTCAAATAAAAACTTTAATTAATGATGGTTGACAATCCTTCAAACGTTTGAAAATATTGTTTCCATAACGAAAACCGCTTTACCGTATAAATTAACTTTTCGTTGTATTTTCTTTTTATGTAAAAGCTTTTTAAAAAGACAAATTGTGAAGATTAAGGTGAATTTTATTTTAAAGAGAAACCTTTTTAATAGTTCCAAATTATTTTTTAAAGTAGAGAAAGCTCACAATATATTTTGTTTAACATCTGATCACTACAGCTGGTCTCATGCATCAAATTTAAAGTAAACTTAATGCATTATTAACATAGATAAATTAATACTATATCATTTACAACTAGTCTCATGCACTACGAAAGTACAGTTGGTCTAAAATTTTGCCAATGCTAAAGGAGCAATGTACAGTTACCTATAAATAGAAAGTAAATTCCACATCTTAACTATTGTGCATCTTAACAATGAACATCTAGTTCAGCACCTTCAATCTAAGCAGCTGGTTCTGTGCAGTAACTCTGAACAGGTGGCTTAATGCCTTAAGAATAAACAGCTACTTCAGCACCTTAACAAAAGGTCACACAATGTCCATTACTGTATTTTGATTCTAGTAAATAAAATTTTCTGATGATGTTTAATTCAGTGTTATTCCTTTTAATGAGTTCCGTACTTCGTTCCAGTATAGAAGGCAATTATACTTTTCCTATTAATATAGTTCACAAAAGTATTATGTATAGTGATATAACAGAATACATCCAAAATAAAATGGCCGAAAATTACATCAACTTACACAGCACTCGTTGAAATTTTAATATCATCTATTACGTAATCCAATATATTAATTTCAACTTATAAATAATAGAGATAATTTATTTCAGCAAGAAATACAAAATATTAACTGAGAATTATAATCTAAATATCAAATGTAATATTGCTAATTAATTATATTAAAAGGATGTTTGCTTTAAATTTTAAACCAATAATTTACACTACATACTTAAATAGACTTTCATTTTAGGAGTTTTCGGGACGGTTATTGAAAATATCAATTTATAACATTGCTAATAACAATATATTAAACTGTATATTAAATGCAAAACTCATAAATAATAGGAAAATATTATTTAGGTTTATTATTACGGAAATTTATTTAAATTAAATTTATATCATAGACAGCTGATTTGTTTCAAGAAACTGAAGAACCGGGTTTTCGTTTCTTGTCATTGGCACTACACTGTGACCAAGGCCTATACAGCTAAAAATAACTAACAGTGTAGCAAAGCTGATATATATATATGTGTGTGTAGTAAAGCAAAACGACGAATAACTTTTGAAACTAATTTTCTCAGTTTATGAAATATATGGAAATTCATTGATCTTGTTGGAAGCTTATAAAAATATGTTAAAAAGAACCTAAAATATTCCTCTCAATATATGAACGATAGCATGATCCTCCAATTAAAAATGCTCATTTCAGAATCGGATTGTTACCATAGCCTCTGGTAGACAAATGACCAGTTCTTTCCGAACGGAATTTTTGAAATGGAAAATGCGCGCGCGCACAAATACACAGATGCATATATACATATACATACATACATACATACATACATACATACATATATATATATATATATATATATATATATATATATATATATATATATATGCGCGCACACTCATGGATATATTTCTATTGGTGCGTATACGTACATGTTTGTCAGTATGTACGTTTGTATATATACTAAGTTATATGCATATCTAAGTGAGGATATTAATGTGTGTGTAAAAATATACAAATAGAAATGTCTATATTTGTATATTTTCATACACACGTTCACATGCACACACACACACACACACATGTCTCTACATGCCAGTTGATTACGTCTTCTACCTTATGCATTCATCTGGATGTAACAGTAACGTCATGCCGTTCTGTGCCTGCATTTGTCTACAATAATGCAATAGAAATTAAAGTAGCCACGCTAGAAAAGGCTGATGGAGACCTAACATGTTAATTATATTAACATAATCTTTTAGTTCCAGCCATTCCAAAACACTCAGCAACAAATTACATATTAGAAATCAAATAACATTATGACTAGTTCAATCTCATTCTGCCCAGAAAGCTTTTAAAATAAAAATTAACATTTTCCATTTTTTCTCTTTTCCTCAGAAGTATGATGCACGTAAGACAAAATTTGCACAGTGTCCAACTGTTTAGAAAAAAAATTAAGATCAAATCTAAATGATTTGTAACTCTTTTAAATAGAAACATCCTAAATAATTTTGTTAAAAACTTCGAGAAACTTCGAACATTATCAAAAAGAGAAACAAAATTATCATTTATAGAAATAAGCTCTTCAGTTTTTCGCAGTAATGTTGCTCTTCTACTCTAAAATTGTTTATATTTAATATAAATGTAAATTTTTAAAACATTAAATTTCTTCCAGGATTTAATAGTCATATATCTTTGTATAATTGTGTAATTAAGACGGAAAATCAATATATAATCAATAAAACATTTTAGAATCCATAAATATTTGGAAGTTTTGTTAATTAGTTATATCAATTAAAAGATTATTGATTTAAATTGCCTGACATCTCTTGCTAAATTTACACATAAAGATATTTTGAAATTTTTATATTTACATACGATAAAAACGCTAACGTTTTTAAATTTAATCACGAATATGTAGAAAGCACACGGATCAATAAAACAATTAGGCGATTTGAATTATAGAGACGTGTAAATAAGCTGGTCATTTGTTTTTTCTTAGTTAAAGAATTTATTTCTTTTGGAGGGGTGAGAGCTTTGCAATCAAAACATGACACAAATTTGTTTTTCGTTTTTGAAATATACTGATTGAAAACTTACTAATTACCAATATACTAATCAAAAATTGGTAAAATAGATTGTAAGAAGATCAGAAATCTGTTTTGTAATTAGATGACATAAAAATATTTGTCAATTTCCTAACGCTTTTGGGTAAACATTACATGAGGTGAGATTTAAGTCTTAAGTCTTACTATAATAAAGATAACAAATAGAGATACATATCACAGAAGGAAAAACTGGAATATGCAGGACAAGAGGAAACTCATGGGACAGAGAATCGATGATAAGATCACAGAATGTGTGAGGAAAGAACATTGATAGACGTATAAAAAAAAACGAATCAAATCAAACGTGAAGATCAAATAAATAACGCGTATGTTCAATTGACAGAATATGACAATTCCTAAGTACAACAATCTGTTACATTATACGTTTTCACCTCAAGAATCTTTCAAGATAAAGACATAAACGTATACATACAGAATATATGACGGGTTCAGTACCATCAGTAATATAAACGACACTTTTGCCGTAGAAAAGCTTTAAAATGTTTCCAGGGTCTAAATGTTTGACGTTTCTGGATGAATGTCCTCTCAGTACTACCTGAAATGTTCAGATGTGTAAAAAGAATATCCTAAAGTGAGACAACTTTTTTATTATGTTGTTAGGTTAAAATACTTTCAGTTAAAAATTATCTTCTTAGGTTTTGAGGGTGTCCAAATACAGGCGGTATTTGGAAATTTTACCATTAAAAGTGGAAGAAAGTGAAAGAAATACTATCAAATAAAAATAGAAAACATGAAAAAAAAAATTAAATTAAATTTTAAAACGAATGAAAATGAATGAGGAACATTATAAGGTTCCTAATGGAAATATGTAAGAGAATCAGTAGAGAAAGAAATCTAAAGCCAATATCCATATATAATTCAAGAGATAAGTTTTTATAAATACTAAATTAAAACTTTGCATAGCTCACTCATATCTACCTATCTATCTATCTATCTATCTATCTATCTATCTATCTATCTATCTATCTATCTATCTATCTATCTAGGTAGATATACATATATGTATATATACATACATTTGTACATATTTGCATATATACATACATGAGTGCGTGTGCGTATTGATAGGAAAATGAGAAAACTCTGAAGGCAAAATACAAAACACGAAAACATGAAATATATCATGTATGATGTTGTAAATGAGTGTCAAAGAAATATTGATATTCTTCGAATTTGTCTATTAAATATTTATTAAAATAATGTATTCAGAAAGATAACATGTCTTTTCTTTTTCTTTATTCATAATAAATTGATAATTGAATCATGAAGAAAAATGAAGTATTTTGTGATACCATGATATATATATATATATTCAGAGGTAACGTCATGCGGTAAAGGAAGTATATTGTGATATAATGCCATAATATATGAGGTTGGTGCAACAGGGTGTGTTATAAACGCTTGTGCAGATAACTGCTCCTAGAAATTATTATTGTTACATGGTAGATACGGCTGCCTCTAATATTCCGCACTTGAATTTTCACATATGCTTGTATTTCTACATACTCACTATAATGCTGGTTACTTTATTTAGAATTAAGTTAAGTCACTGGTGATTTTTCGCTTTTCTTTGCAAAAAAATATTTTCTGACCATCTAATAATTATGGTATCTTTCAATAATAAAAATAAATTCATCTTCCCTTATTTCCTAATTCTGTATGCGTGTATGTGTGAAGATACACACACACACACACACACACACACACACACACACACACACACACATAGATACAAACCTATCTATATAAACACACGCAAACACATGTATACATACATATATCTATGTTTGTGTGTCTGTGCGTATATGTATATTTTTACTCACATTTATATGCACATGCACAAGCACACAGACACACCACACACACATCTCTATGTGAATGTGGGTACGAGACTGTATAGTTTCCCTTTCGATAACCAATGCTTAAGTCCGGTCTTTTAATGTAAGGAAATGGAAGAAAACAGGCGACATAACAGTCACATAAGGGTAAACAATGAGAAACATATGGCTGCACAGTTACGAGGCATGTCTGAGAGATACATCATAAGAAGACAATAGGGAATAACTAAACTCTAATCATTTCTATCACTGTGAAAAGTTTTACTATGTTGTTTTAAATTTAACGAATTTGTCATATTGTTTTTATGTGTGTCTCTGTTTACGATATTATATTCTCATAAACCACATAATATTTCACTCCAGTGTAAAATGTTTAGTATTATAACTTGTATAATTATGCATTACAAGTTTTATTAAAAAGGTATGGCTATTGTAAAGCAATATAATTTCTAACCATAAAAGTAATGTATTGGAAAATATTGCGAAACGCAGCGCACGTGGTACTTACAAACATATATTTACATACAAAGACACATCCGCACAGATATATATATGTGTGTGTGTGTGAGTGTGTGTGAGTAAATATGTATGCATATAGTATATATATATATATATATATATATATATATATATATATATATATATATATATATATATGTGTGTGTGTGTGTGTGTGTGTGTACATATATATATATTTGTGTGTGTGTTTCTATCTATCTATCTATCTATCTATCTATCTATCTATCTATCTATCTATCTATCTATCTATCTATCTATCTCTATGGACGGACGGTAGACGTGTCGGCTCCGTAAGTTTTGCCTTTTTCATGTTTTAAAAAGTTTGTTTGTAAAATTTATTTTATATACAAAGTTGTATGACAACTTGTAGACTCTTTGGTGCAAGTTTTTTGCGACGGAAATCTGCCCTGTGTGGCACATTTCCAGGATATAAAAACCAATTTCGGCTTTCTAGCCAGTGAAAACAACAACAACAACAACAACAACAACAACAACAACAACAACAACAGCAGCAGCAGCAGCAGCAGCAGCAGCAACAGCAGCAACACCAAGGACACAAATGTCCTTGCTAACAAAACCACTGTCCTCACCACTGATACCACCACTACCGCCACCACCACCACAACGAACTTTGCCGAGGCTTTGAAGCCTAGGAAAAGAATTTTGAATATATCGAAAGAGAAATTACTTGCATGCAAAAGCATGCTAAGTAAAAAGGACGTTACAGTCCATCTTCAAACGCCCGCGGACTTTAAGATAAACATCGAAAAAAAACTATCATCTACAGAACCATTAATTTAAAGACAAAGACAGTGGAAAAATTCACTCAAGAAAATGTTGAGAGATGCTTAAAGCCGATTTGGTCTTACAAGACTTACATAACGAGAGGTTTGAAATTCGGAACGATAGAAGTAAGACTAGACAGCTAGCAGCGAGCGAAGGACCTCTCCACTAAGTCATTACAGCATGAGAACCTGCTCATGATCCCTACGTACCTTGGTCGTAGGGTTACGAAAATAAAAATTTCGAATGTGCCTCCTGAAATTGAGGAAGAATGGCTAGTATCTGCCATATGTCTAGGCATAGAGGAGGAGATAAACATACTAGAAGCATCTGCCGTTTGCAATCAAAACTGGATTGGCCAGGAATTTCAACTCCTGGTACAAATTGATCCAGCAAACTGGGAAAAAATTCCACATAGAATCCAATTAACTGAGGATTCAATTTTTCATGTTTTCGTCGAAGGCAGAAGACCAGTTTGCTACGTTTGTAGTAGCAAAACTCACCTTCAAAAAACATGCCCAGTAGCCCAGAAGAAAAGGCAACAACAACGGCAACAATACAAAGAAAAACAACAACAACAACAACAACAACAACAACAACAACAACAACAACAACCACAAGAAAAGCACAAGAAAAAAACAGCATTACTGCCTACACCGCCATATGCACAACTGGTCAAGCAGTTGTACAACGAAATGGAAAAACGCCAGCAGCCAGCAACACAGCCGAACCAAACAAAAACACCACCAGTACCACCAAGAACAGAATCAGCACCATCACCACCACCAACACCAACAACAACAACCCCACAAGAAGGGAACACGAAAAAGACTCCCACCCCACCCCCAAAAACCAAAACACCACATCCCAACTGTCACGAAACAGCACCAACACCACCAACAACAAAATCAACCCACACAAAAATAGACCCCGACACCCTTCCCCTCCCACCCTCCGATTCCTCCGACATGTCAGATGAAGATGACACAGAGTCTTGGCAAGTGGCCACGGGGGTAAGAAGAAAAAGGGGGAAAAATAGGACGGAAAAACAAACAAACAAAGCGGGGAGGTTTACCAGCCCCGAAACCAACACATCCACAGAAAACAAAAACACCAACACAAACGCACCAACACAGAACCCCACAAGTTTGACAGCGATAAACACAAACAATCTAGACCTAATGAAATTCATTAGGTCAAACACTAACATAACAGATAATGACACGAAAACAAGCAATCGCCCACGTACAACACCACCACAACACATCAAAATCATACATGTAACACGGAGCACATACAATACACTGAAATCTCTCTACCCGGATACAGTAGGGAGATTCCAAAAATATTCATCAAAAAAACTATACAAGAACCTTCTGAGAGAAGGTTGTGAGGCCAAGAGCCAAGAACTTTCGGACAGTAAGTAACTCTCTCTCTCTCTCCTTTCGTGTGTAAAACACAAATTTTGATAGAATCATGGTGAAGATTGGCTGTGTAAATGTGCGTGGCTTGGGGTCGCCTTGGAAACAAGGGTACCTCTTAAATGACATCAAGTCACACAATTTGGATATCATAGCCATTAGTGAGACCAGACTCCATGAACCGCGGGCCCTAAAGTCCATGTTTGGCGGACAGTTTAACATTTATTTTTCTCCCTGTCTGCCGAGGATGGGCGGTAGTGGCACGGCGGTTCTTTTTCGCAAGAGTCTGGATCTCCAAGTAAAGACGATATTTACGGACCCGGAGGGTAGACTGGTTGTCCTAGATGTGGACGGCAGCGATGGAGGTGCTTTTCGGTTGCTGGCAGTTTATGTGCCTCCTTTAACATGTCGGTCAGACTTCTTTCGACGTCTAGAAGTATTCCTGGGAACGTCTCGTCCCTTACTTTTAGTGGGGGATTGGAATGCTACCTTGGACACGCATCTAGACTACGTGGGGAGTGACAAAACTAGAAGGGGATGCAAAGGCCTCATAGGCCTGCTCAGACGCTTCCAGTTGTCTGACAGGTACCGACTCGACCACCCAAATGTGCCAACGTGGACTTGGAGCAACCGCATTGGGTCGTCGAGATCGTATCTAGATAGGATAGTGTGTAGGACAAGAGATAGAGATAGTTTAGGATGTCCACAGTTCCACATAGTCAGCTACACGGATCACAAACTTGTGACGTGTACGCTAGACTTAGACAAGGCACATAGGCAGGGTCCCGGTTACTGGAAACTAAACGCGTCTTTCCCGTCGAGACAAGTTTTCAGAGACCGGATTAGCACGTTAGTAAAGAGGGCTTTGACGGGAGCCATCGTCAACAACAAATGGTGGTTTGCCCTCAAGAGAGCAGTAAGGGCGGAAGCAATAAGGTATAGCAGGGCACTAGCTGTAGAGAGGAACAGAGTAGAGGGGGAGCTAGTGATAAAGTTAGAAGAGGCATTGCGAAGTGGCATCGCATCCGACGTTTTAGCGGCGAGGTTGGCCCTCGACCAACACTTCAATGCTAAACACGAAGGGTGTGCTGTCAGGGCAAGGATGCGTGCTCTGAGGAATGAAGGTGTTGGAGCCGCACGAGAGGCCCGGGTGGCGGAGGCGCAGCGGGGTAACAGAGCCACCATCCGGGGCGCGAATTGCTCGAGCCGAGCAAGATGTGCGAGGCGTTTCAACGGCATTTTGCCCGACTGTTCGGGAGGAGTGGCGAGCGAGAAGGCAGGGTGGACTTTAGTGCCTACCTGCACAGCTTGCCACGACTCTCGGCAAGAGAGGCGGAGTGCTGCGAAGGGGTCATCACGGCGGAGGAGGTGAGGGACGCGATGGCGGGTTGCACGACGGACAAATCTCCGGGTTTGGATGGTCTGCCCTACGAGCTTTACAACTGTATGCCAGACTTGTTTGGAGACGTCTTGGCGGCCGTGTACTCCAACTGGCAGCAGAACGGGAGCATTCCCGGTTTTGTGAGCCGAGGAGCGGTAACGCTGCTGAAGAAAGATCCAGACAAGGAGGACGCCATAGATAACTTTAGGCCCATCACTCTGCTCAATGCAGACATGAAAATTTTGGCCAAGGTGTTAGCCAAGCGGTTGGCGCTTGTCATCGAGAAACTGGTCGGCACGGAGCAGACGTGCGCCGTGCCGGGCCGGAGCATCCATGACAATCTCCATCTGATGCGCTACATCATAGAGAGGGTAGTTAAGGAACCTGGCATGGGTGGGGCCCTGATCAATTTGGATCAATCCAAAGCTTTCGATAGGGTAGACCATCGATACTTGGAGGCCGTCCTCGAAGCGGCCGGCTTCGGTCCCGTTTTCCGCGGCTGGATGGCTGCCTTATACACAGGCATCCGTTCGGTTGTTCGCGTCAATGGACGTCTATCGGGACCCTTCGACATTGCACGTTCGGTTCGTCAGGGATGCCCCCTGTCGCCGCTCCTGTACGTATTGACTCTCGAGCCACTACTGCGGAAGCTGGCGACGCTGAGGGGAATCCCGCGAGAACTGGAGTGCGGGACGAGCGTGTCGGCATACGCGGACGACGTCACCGTCATAGCGTCTAGCCACGAGCACATCGAGCTTGTCTGCGGGACGCTGAAAGACTACGAAGCGGTGACGGGAGCGAAAATCAACCGGGATAAGTCGGTGGGTTTGCTGCTCGGCACCTGGAGAAGCAAGCCCATACCGTCCGGCAGCGCCTCAGTAGTGGCACGCTGGACGGACGGTCCGGTCAAGTTGCTCGGAGTCTGGTTCGGTCCGGACCTGCAAACGGAGAAGAACTGGGACGAGATAACGAGTAGGGTGGCCACTCTCTGCCGGCAATGGTCCGAGAGGAAGCTGTCCCTAAAAGGTCGGGCGGAGGTGGCGAACGCGTACATCGCGTCCGTCATCGAATACCGCCTGACCGTCGTGCCTTGTCCCGATCGCGCCATCACCGAAATGGAGCGCATCCTCTTCCGCTTTTTGTGGAAAGGAAGCGTTCCGATGGTGAGGCGATCCGTTTGTTGCCAACACCCGCTGAAAGGAGGGCTGGGCATGCCGTGGTTGATGATGCGCAGACATGCGCTGAGACTGCGACATCTCCGGCTCTACGTAGACGACGGTGAGCAGGTGTGGTCGCCGTTTGTGCGACGCACTTTCCCGCAGCTCGTCTCCATGACCGAGCTGCAGTCGTGGATCAAAAAGAGGCCGAGGAATGGCGAATGGCACCGTGAGTGTCGCGTTGCTCTGCAACAACTTTGCCGTCCCGGGTCGACCTTGAGCGGCTGCATCACAACGAAGTCATTCTATAGGGGATTAGTGGAGGGCAAGTACGACGACGATCTCGGGGCGAACCTGGGCGTCGACGAGGAATACCTGACCCGCCTGTTCAGGACGACTTTCGGGCCGGGACCTATGGACAACTACCAGAGATCCCTGGCCTGGCAGTGTTACCGAGAGGCGCTACCCGTTCGGGATAAGCTCTATAGACACGGCTCGCGAAATGCGGGGCCGACCTGCCCGAGATGCGGTCAGAGCGATGAAACCGTTCTGCACGCACTCGTGCGGTGTCCAACCATTTCGGAGCTGTGGGCTTATGTCGAACGACTGCTGTCGCGTGTGGGACGAGTCGGTTTATCAACCGAGTCTATCGTCAATATCGTCACGCTTCCTTCCTTTAAACGGGAAGGAAGAGCTGTATTTATCGTACTTGTGGCTACGGCGAAAGAATGCATCTGGTGGACGCGTCTGAAAGGATTAGAGACAAATACTTTCCTCTCTGGTCAATCTCTCATCAACTTTTTCAAGTATCACTTGAAAAGGAAGGTGAGAGTAGAGAGGCAAGTGTTGTCTAGCAAATGTTTCGAAAAAAGATGGATACATGTAGCAAGAATGGCACGTATAAATGACGAAGCCACCTTGACCATGATTCTATAAAACGTTTTAAAATTTTGTAAACAGAGAGTTACTTACGTTTCTTACATAAATAAAAAGAAATTTTATTTAACAAACTGTGACACTAAGGACCGGGGTTACCGTGGTCTTTTCGTAGGTTTTTCTTTCCACGGATAACCTCCCCATTTATTGGGAATTTTCTGTATTATTTCGTATTTTTTGTAAATACCCCAAACGTTTTGCGATGTTTTTTTTTTCATCGTTGTCCCCACTTTTGTTTTTTTTTCTGCTTTGTTTTCGCCCCCCTCGAAAAGAAAAAAACTCTACATTTGTATTTTGTCCCCTCTGTGTTGAGCCCTGTGTGGCTAATAAAGAAACATATCTATCTATCTATCTATCTATCTATCTATCTATCTATCTATCTATCTATCTATCTATATATATATACACATATACACATATATATAATATATATGCATATATATGTATGTATTTATGTGTGTGTGCATGTGTGTGTGAGTGTTAGAAGTAATGCGAGGAGGACTGGAACTTATACTAGTGAAGAGAATAATAATAATATCAAGAGTAATTACGGAGGGGACGCTAGTAATAATAATACAGGGTGAAACATAAAAAAATTCCCACATTGTGAATGACTATAAAAAGAGATCGCATCCAGGAAAAAAATCTATATTTAAGAAAACAAAATCAGCTTATTGCACTAACTTTTGATAAGTCAAATGTTTCGTCGCACATCTGCGACCTGCAAGTATTATGTATCTATTTTTGTTAGTATGCATTTACGTAATAATTTACTAGGAACTGGAATTGCTCTCTTTTTCTTCTTGCTACAGTTACATGGTTGATGATTCTTCTACTACATGTATTACCTATTATATTTATCTTTCCTTTGTTCACATCAACAAGGATTTAATATTCATATACACATATCTCCACACACATTTCTGAGTCAAGACTGATAGAATGTTTACTTAATTATTTCGCCTGGAGTATGTTCCTTACTATTTTGTATTCACCAATTTACAATCAACGGCTTTTAAAAAGGAATTTATTCGGCCTTTTTTTCAAAGTATGTTGCATTACCTGAGAAAACGAAATGTCATTTTATACTAGTAGAATTAGTGATCTTCTCAATTATCGGTGATATTCTCGATCTATTTCATTATACCTAATTTTCTTAAATGATTAGAAGAGAAGGTGGCTAAAATTACATGATTGTATTCGTAAAAGAGTTACCATAAAACGTTAGCCATTACGAAATTCTATCATTTGCAGCGTTTTCTTGATTAGTTATAATATCAGCCATCAAACTGAATTAAGGTAAAATTGTATAATAATATTAAATGTATTAACGAAGATTTATCATTGAATTATTAAATCTGACAATTATATCAGCACTTATCAAATGAAAATGAAATAAATTCGGAAGTTTTTCCATTCATTCCGGCATGTATTTGATATTTGTGTTTATTTAAGGACATCTGTCATCGTTTAAAACTTTAACATCATTTTCGTTGATGCTCTAATGAAAATTGATTAAGATGACGGCCAACCTATAAATGATATATTCGTCGATGATATATTTGGGATTAATTATAATTATATTTGGTTTTCTTTAGGATAACGAAGCAAGATATTAATATAAGAATTTGTACCATTAATTATCGATCGTTTAGATGTGATTAAAATGTACTACAAACATTCTAGTAGGCTACAGAAGTGATCTCTAATAATCATATAATATTAAGAAGTCCTACTTTTAAAAAGTTGATGCCACCAACTTGTCATTATGTCATATAATTTTAGCCATAAAAGTATTTTCTTATTTGGAAATAAGTTTTGACTACGAGTTCAGACTGACAGTTTAGAAATCAACTTAAAAACAAGATGGCTCTTGTGTTCGTCGTCAAAATCTCATCGTTAACTCAACAGGAAGTTCATTTTGTATCAGATGAAGCGTTCTGTATTAAGGAATCATTATTTACAAGCAAATATTATAAGTGATCTGAAGAGAATGAAATTTCAAGGGTTATATTTTAAAATTTCCGTCCTGACGTTTGTTGGATGACTTACGAAATGCCTTTATATTCAGTGAATAAATCGTGTAGTTGCGAGTCATATTAATGCTTATCTAATTTTTATATTTCTTTATCTGTCTAGAACAGATTATCTCCAGCTAGAATGTTGACAATGATAAAAGGAAACGAAATTATACACTAGAAATAACAACAAATACTTTAAATATATTCAAAAAGAACACAAAATAAAAGGGAAGGTGGAAAAGAATGTGAGAGAGAAATGAACTGAGAAGGACTGAGATGAGGGACAGGGAGAAAGAGGGGTGGAGAGAAAGAGGGGTGGAGAGAAAGAGGGGTGGAGAGGAAGAGGGGTGGAGAGAAAAAAGAGAATGAGAAAGAGAGAAGATTTTGTGTTATGTGTTTAGAGAAAACAACAGAAAATGATCATTTCTGAAATCCTCGAGTCCACCAACCCTCAAACACAACTAATCTTCCTATAGATCTATATGTTTAGTAAATATATATCTATGTGTATGTTCTCTATTACATTGCAAAGGATATTTGTAGAATAAACTCAGAATTGTTTTCTTTCCGTATTCGTCTTTGGCGATGAATCTGATACAGGCACCAGCAGAAAACCAAAAAGGAATAACAATCCTCGACAAACGAGATGAGAAATATAAGTCAGCACTGATTGTATGTTCTTTGATGAATATACCATTATGGTGCCGTCGTTTGTTTAAGCAAAGCACGGAAAGTAATTATTTTCCACTTCAGGCATTGTTAGTCATCTCTTGTACTGACACAACAAAGTGTGCTTCCAAAAGATGTATTTCGAGATTGCATCAACCAGCTAATGCTATCCGGATTTTAGAAAGCTAATGGCTGTAGGGTAAAGAATATCGATTATGTAGTCTCTTCATAATTTCAGAGTGTATGCACAGGTATCTATATCTGAAAATGACAGAACTAACAGTTATTAAAGAGATAATGTCTTACGTTGCAGAAAAATAGCAATAACGACCAGTGAGAGATAAGTTACAAATATGTAATAAACAGTAAATAATCTGTGAAAATGGAAGAGCCATCAGTTGCGTTCTTTGATTTACCTCTCCAACTATCAAAGGCTATGGTAGGGAATAAGTAATACAGTAGAAAATGGGAAATAGCGTTTGTTAATTATATAATTCGTTGGTGAAAGCGCGAAGCAATCGGCTGGGCTGTGTTTCAATGTCAGCGTTATAGACACGAGTTCATATCTCTGCAGAAGTAACATTGCTTTACGTGGTTATAACATTATGAACACATATGGCCGGAATACTTAATAAAATCATATGTGAGTAGAAACAAAGAAATTTTGAGAATGTGACCCTGGTAAACTAATCTCACTGAAAATTAGTTCTCTCTTAGAACAAATTGGAAACAAAGATTTGAATTAAGGTCTATGAAGATTTAGGGCAAGTTGCAAGTTACTGTTGATGATTTTGTCTTGAAGCATCATCTAACATTGTAAACATCACGTGGAATTGAGTTACGAAAAGTCTATCACTTTTCACGATTCGTTCACGAGTTGTCTCTATTACCTATTTAAGTCAACTTTACCTTTTATCCTTTCACGGTCGATAAAATAATACCAGTTGAAAATTGGATCCATCTAATTGACATACACTTCCCCCGAAATTGCTGGCTTTGAGCCAACATTTGAAGCCAATATTAAATATATGTTTCCAATGCAGTGAGCTGATAGAATAGTTAGCAAGCTGGGCGAAATACTTAGCGGCATTTCATCTATCTTTAATCCTGTGATCAAATTCTGCCGAGGCTGACCTTGCTCTTTTACCGCTTCGGGAACGATAAAATAAGTACCAGTTAATCACTGGGGTCGTTGCAGCCGACTAGCTCCCTTCCCCGATTTTTCTGGTCTTGTGTCAAAATTTGATACCAATATTAAGTATGTTTAAATAGATTCTAAATCAGAACTTCATTCATTCTCGAAACTGTAAATCAGCCATTCTTTGGTAAGGATATCTGTACACTGGGATGACTGTCTACACACATGGCAGCAAATATAAGAAGGCTTCTTTAGATATCATAAATGAGCAAGTCCATAGCTATTTGTATTATACTCTGCTTCTTCCGAAACGTCATTCTGTAGAAGCGTTCACGGTAAGAGATCAAAACTACATTTTTTTCCAGCGATGTTAAAATCAACAGAATTAGAATTCTTTTCTAGGAAATGAAGACTGAACGGTAAATATATATTTTACTCACTAATCTGACTATATCGAAAGTAAATGAAAAGGAGATAATATCTCATTATATCTCATTACAGCCCCTTACCTAGAAAATCAAGCAACACTGATACAACGCTCCCGCCATTTCTTTGTCATAACTACAAAACAAACTTTTGCACTACTCAATTTGCCAGAATATTTCTCGTTTCGAAAGCTTTGCATCCAGTATTATGAAGTCACATAACTCTGTAGTATTGAAAGTTATTAAATAACACTGTAGATTGGTAAATATATAACTGTGTATTATTGTTTGGCCGACCAGTTTTAGAGAAATTTGATTTCTCATATATGAAACGTGTATAGGATTTTGTTCAAAATGCGTCAGTATTCCAATACCAATATATATATATATATATATATATATATATATATATATATATATATATATATATATTATTATATATATATTATTTTGTTTAAAAGAGTTCCAACACTGTCTGTTTTTTATGTTTTATTTATATTCCTGCAGAACCAATGTGGGGTATAGAATATGGAATATACAATATATAATAGAATATACAATATATAATATAAAATAAAATAAAATAAAAATGGATGGCACCATGAAAGAAAGTATTGAATGTAGATGAAATATTGAGTGTTCAATATAAAGGATCAAATATATAAATATAAATATATAAAGGCGACTCGAGTTTCAGGGCTATTTCCCTTCGTCATGGCCGGTATGACAGACTTTAACAGACAGTCTGTTAAAGTCTGTCATACCGGCCATGACGAAGGGAAATAGCCCTGAAACTCGAGTCGCCTTTATATATTTATATTTATATATTTGATCCTTTATATTGAACACTCAATATTTCATCTACATTCAATACTTTCTTTCATGGTGCCATCCATTTTTATTTTATTTTATTTTATATTATATATTGTATATTACATATTCTATACCCCACATTGGTTCTGCAGGAATATAAATAAAACATAAAAAACAGACAGTGTTGGAACTCTTTTAAACAAAATAATATATTCCTCTATACACAATCATACAAAAAACCCACCTTTTTTGTATTTATTTTTACTCGCATATATATATATATATATATATATATATATATATATATATATATATATATATATATATATATATATAATTTGTCAGAGTTCCATTTCTAGTGTTTATAGAAAGTATGTGAAACACAGACTCAGCTAACAAATACTTCCTTTGGCAAAAAATCAGATAAATTAATCGCAGAACTAAAACGTTTATTATGAACTGAAAGTATAGCATAAAGAAATCACCATTATCTTGATGTGACAAATAAATACCTCTACATACAGTTCAAATTTGATAAAATGGTCAGTACTGTTTGTGTAACATATCTACTCTCTTGGGCATGCCAAAATGATGTTAATACTATCTCGATTGTTCTATTAATTTAGAATTCTGCTTGCGAATTCTGAACTGCGATCTTGTTAAACAAAGCAGTTATTTTCACTAGAATTGGTATAATTTACTTTAGGACCGAAGTTTTGTAAACTGAAAAATGGTTATATACTCATTCTTAAACACAGAAATCTACATACAATCCTTCCACCCAACAACACTAGTCCACCGGAATTTCTTACTCACTTAAAGTTTCTGCATTCGTCGATGAAAAGCTGTTCAAGGCTTATTTAATATGTCGATTCCACTAATATCAAATTGATGAAGAAGTTGACGAAACCACACCCACCACTCAAAAACCATACCCACCTATACTACCAAGTATACCTGTCACGCTCCCCTACACATAAAATTGTAACCATAAACATAAGACTTCAGAAATATTTAACTTCAAACGAAGCTTAACTATACCTATAATCAGTATCTATGTAACATACTTTATGATAAAGTATATCCTTTTTTTTATTAATATAGTGATTGCATCAGTCGGGAGAAAAAGTAAATGATATAAATAGCAAACTCCCAGTCAAAGACCAGACAAAAACAGTGTTTTAAGATATGGTCATGCGTCTGATTAAAGAAATTTTTCAGGAGGTCATCTAGATTTTGGTTTCACTTATGTTAGTTTAATCTTTATTATCTATTATATGGAACTTCTATATACCATTAGATGATAAAACCTACGTCGTTATTTTCATAAAATTACAGCCTGTAAAAGTCTATATAAAGACATACGAAATTAATGATGGCTGAAGTAATGTAAAGAGTGTTGTATAATTAAATATTATGTTTTCATTAACGTAACAATGGGTATTTTATTTATTATGTCCTGTATTATAGGTCTTTCATTTGAGATTGAAATCCATAGTTGTTATAATTTCATTGTATTTTTAAGATGAATAGCAGTTTCTTCGTTATCTGCAACAAATATACGCATAAAAAATAAAAGGACGCAATTGTTTCTGTTCTACTATGTTATTTTCTTTACACTATTGAAATATCTCAATAATTAGGCTATTCGTGATAAAGTAGGAGTTGAGATTTCAAATAGATATAAAGCTGAAGTGTTAGGAAAAGCGGTTTTTTTTTTGGTTATTGTATAGTGTTTCAGCTGATATTGAATTAATGACTCAATTGGAATCGATATTAAAGCAAGAAAATACATAACAGTTATTTCTTACAGAAAGCCGTTCCAACTCTAATGCTTTAAAATGTGATAGACATTCGTAGATGCCTATATAAATAAAACTAAATACATTTAGTATCATCATATCAAATACAATAATACTTTGAAGTACAAATGAGACTTCTTGTATTGGTTGCAATGCTACTACTCATGTTAAGAATTATTGGTTGTGAAGATTGTGATAATCTGTTTCAAACAACAAAATCTTAGTCACGGACGAAACACACAATGTCTTGAAATGGAGAAACTGTTAACATCTATAGGCGAAGGAGTGCTTGTGTGGCAAGAAGCTTGCTTCCCGACCATATGCTTCCAGATTTAGTCTCGCTGTGTGGCATCTTAGACGAATATGTGTTTTACAGTAGCCTCGGGCCGACCAAAGCCTGTGACTGGATTTGGTAGACGGAAATTGAAAGAAGCTCGTCGTTTGTATACAAAGTTGGTATTATGCAAAAATGTCTTAGGTCTATAACGTTGCTTTTTCAGAAAACGAAAATATAGTTTCGCCGTTCCATTTCTTTTTACAATAGCAACAGTTTCAGCTCACCAATAATACTTTGTTGGTATATATATATATATATATATATATATATATATATATATATATATATATCAGGTATAAGTTAGAGGTGTTAAGCCCTCTAAGGGATAGAAGTGTCCAGAGGCACTCCTGGTAATTACCTCGGTAAGTATGGTCCTTGGTATAAGGTATACGGCAGCAGGTAATTTAAAAAAGTAAACCGTAGTTAAATGTATATATAGACAATCAGAAAATGGAGGTAAAACAACAAATAGAAATATATCTTTGGTGCTAAAAAGCCATTATTTAATTTGAAGTAACAATGAAATTTCTTGAACAAACATTGTGCTGTACGTTCATTAGTGGTTACTGGGTCAAACGAGCTGTTTCAGCAGCTTTTAGGCTTAGTTTGAACTGGAATAAGAAAATTGTGCGAATTTGCTTTTTATCCATTGAACGTTCCGTAAAAATGGTTTAATTATATTATTCAAAAAGAAAATGAATAACACGGTCAGATAGAGCGAAAACGGGCTTTAAAATGATATATAAAGTCAAAGTAATTTAATGAAAATTAATTTGAAAATACATCATTTAAAACCAAAATTTTAAATTCCGCAGGAACTTTCTTGACAACCTAATACACTACACTACACCCCTCCACAAGCACATACACACATATATACACGCACGCACACACACATAGACATACATCTGTGCATCCGTATGTGTGTGTGTGTATTTCGATAAAATGATCGGTTAATTTATTAGATTGATAAAAATATGTATTCTTATTTATCCCGAAATATTTAATATGTCTAAATTTTCAATGATTAATTTTGGCAAATTAGAATCCTTTATATACACATTGGTACGCTGATGAATTGAAAGATTCTACATGAATTTTAATTAGTTCATAAAGAAGGAATAATTTCTAAACTTAAGTTAATATCAAAATCAATATCGGAAACAATATTATAACTGGTATACAACTGAAGATGACAATGTGAAAATATTGTTCTTGAATTCATTTTCATATCTTTAATATAAAAGTAATCAACGCGGAATTTAATTGATGTAGGTTATAGATGACTTCCAAACTATACAATACAGAAAAAGATGAACTTTAATTCTCCCTTTTGTTTTACTTGATATGTATGTGCACGCGTGTGTCAGTATATGTGTTGTGTTTGGGTATGGATCTGTGTGCGTGCGTGTATATGTGCATGTGTATGGGTGTGTATGTGTGTCTGTGCGTGCGTGTGCATCTGTCTGTGTGTGTGTGATACCACGAATTAAATTTTGAAGTAGGTAATATATGAAAAATTTCACATATCACAACAGTGAAAGGAAATAATTGTTTTGTCGAATGGAAGTATTTTTTATAAAATACTTAAACATTTTTTGCAATTAAATTCGTGTATATTATTTCATACGCTACATATAGACAACAGGTCGTAATCTGATCTTCGAAAGGAAAACTTCTCGTAACAAGTCGTATAATTTCTGTGAAATGGCGTCGAATACTACTTTATCAAATTTCTGATAGAAAAGGGTCTGTCGTACAATTAGAAAAATACATTGGAATACTTACAAATCAAGTTAGAGTCAGACGGCAGTTTTATAAAACAAACAACATTTTGTACTTGTACGTTGTAAAATTGTTCTCTTAATCAAATATATTGTAACTGAAACTTAACTGACACATTCAACATATCTTTTATGTATAGCCGAAACGAAGTTCATGTGTTGCCTCTTCTGAAATAATAACTATATACAATATATGTGCATATGTGTAGGTGCGTGTGTGTGTGTGAGTGTGTGTGTCTGTGTGCGCATGCGTGCGTGTGTATATGTGTGTGTATCAGAGTTTAAAGCCTCAGCTTTCGACTTTCTCAGAAGAAGGACACTGCACTGTCTAAAATTGCGATTTTCCACTCCTGCAATTTCATTGTACTCTATCGATATTCCTACATAATATAAATCATTCCGCAGCTCAACAGCAGCCACTTCAATTACCTGTTTGGCTATATACATGTGTGCATGTATATATATATATATATATATGTGTGTGTGTGTGTGTGTGTGTGTTTGTGTGTGTGTGTGTGTGTATCGCTGGCGATTTTCTTTCTCCGTCTTCATTCTTTGGACTTTTTGTATATTTCTGATGAAAAGCTCCGCTCGAAACGTGAAATCCTCTTTTTTTTCTTTCCTTTCCTGTGCGTCCAATAACACTGTTCTTATTCCACGTCCTCGCGTTGTTGCTTTTTCTTGCTTGTTCATGTACACACACACACACACACACACACGCACACACACACACACACACACACACACACACACACACACACATACACATATGTATACATACACATATGTATACATACACACACACATTGTTGAAAAGTCTATTGCGTTTTTTTCCATTTATATATATATATATATATATATATATATATATGTATGTGTGTGTTTATATGTGTGTATATATGTATGTGTGTATGTATATATATATATGTATGCATGTATATTTTTTGTATATTTATAGGTTGGGAAGTAAGTTACCATGATTTCCCCCAACCCCCTTCCAAACCAATATAAAAAATACATTTCTATCAACAAACATTCTCGAAGTAATCTTATTTTTTTCTCTCTGCTATCATCTTCTTTTTATCAAATGACATAATTTTAAACCTCATTAACACCTCCATTCACACAAAGAATTTGAAAAGCATCTGACCATTATATTTTTCACCAAAGGTCAACTATTCAAATGGAACCAGCAGGAGTGCACTTTCACAAACCCTTCATAGAACACTCCTTAATCACCCCATCACCTTCCAACTCCACTCTCAATCAATTATCGTGCTTTTACCTTTCACTATTTCCTTTCAGCTCTTGTTCATCAACATTCTTTCACTCCCGCACCTATTAACAAACCTTAACCCCACCCCAGACACACAAATATTTTATATATAAAATCACACAGTACAATACAACCCGAGAACGGTTTAGCTATTCCACCGACGAATGCGGGAATGTTCTTCAGAAAAGTTAACAAGAGAAGTTAACTCCGCTTTTTAACCCCTCCGTACTACCACATAAGCATGTTTCTCTATCACATAAAAAAGTCAGTAACTGAGAAATTAATGTTACAGTACTCCCAGTTTGATTGATTATAACTTTGATCACGAATTCATAGGGTCTCCATTTCAAATGCAAATCTCGTATTCTCATGTAAAGATTTAGCATGTACCATAAAAACTGTTTATAAGTAATTGACTGTGGTTTGAACTTTCTCTGAATGTAAAAACTGATCATTGATGACTATTTCAGAAAAAGCAAGGCAACAGACAAATCCTGAATACTTGATAAGAATCGTCCTCCGCTTTCTCCTAAGAGGAGACAAACGTGAAGGAAAGGGATGCAACATGTTAT
>NC_142939.1:45720549-45723049 GCF_046866305.1 Octopus bimaculoides
GGATTTGAAGTCAGTGGAAACAAACGCAATGAAATAATCAATAGATTTTCTCCGGCACGATTAAACATGTCAATCATAGCTCTGTGAACAGTGATATCTATGTTTTTTAATATAAGAAGACATTTTAAGACGGGCAAAATACCTAGCGGTATTTCCTCTGTTTTTACGTTCTGAGTTCAAATACCGGCGAGGTCGACTTTGCCATAATTTTTAACAGGAATTTTCCTTCAACTATCACCGGCGTTCCTATGTTTTTAAAAAACATCTTTTGCAGAGAACAGTTGTTGTTTAGAGAAACTGATGAGATGTCTAGCTCATGCTTGATATGAAACCAATGTTATTTCTCTAAATTTATAACGTTGTACATATAAAAATAAGCAACTGCTCTATTTATTTTAGGGTATGTTCTTTTTGACATATATCTTATAACGAAGATATATGTGTGTGTGCATGTGTGTACGTGTGTATGTGTGCGTTTGTGTATATGTGTGTTTAACAGCTGACAGTGGATCTATTTTTATAGTTTAAATGCAAAAAAATATCTAAAACAAGGATACTGGCGACTGATCCAATAGCAGGAAAGTCATAAGCTTTCAGTGTATCGACCTAAAACTTAAAGCCACTCCTTGTGTGATATGAACTTATAACATAGAATGACGTAACTATGACTTGGAAAGGATTCATTATATTCCTGCAGTGCTCCACCCATCTCTTTACTTAAGAAAGCAATGTAGCAATGTTATGTACTTGCCTACATAATTTACTTTCTTAATTAATAATTTCTGATCTAGGTCGATATCAGATTTCAGACAAAGAACACCAGTTTTAGTTCGTAGATATATCATTTTAATCTAAATCCTTTGAATAGCAATAGAACAAGTCAAGCGTGAAGAATTAAACACTTTAATCACTAAGTTCATTCATCTGTAGCATTCTGCAGACTCTCTTGCTTGACATCACAAGTGGAACAAAGACAACATTATGTATTTGTTAGTTGTTTCTTATAATATTGATGATAAAACTCCTCAAATTGTTTTGTGTTTCCGCTGAGTGCAATATCAAAATAAATCTTATAATGCTTTATTTCTTTCAGAATAATGATTTCAGGAACCAATTCTAATAGAATTTCTCGCTCACATTCTCCTTCCTACTTTAAATTTACAGTGTATAACATTACATATGATGCTCATGATGATGATAATGATGATAACAGTATTGACAATAATACAAATAATGTTAGCACTAATGAAACAATAAATAAATATGAAATTGGTGACGAGTAAAGATTGCAATAAAAAATAAATCGGAAATATACATTTAAAAATATTAAGAGAAAAGAAAACTATCAATAAAAACACAGTTAATTGCCAAGTTAATCAATATTCTGGAAATTACCCTGTTTGTTCTGTAATAGAAGTAGTAATTAACACATAATTATAACATATATATATATATATATATATATATATATATATATATATATATATATATCGATATATGCATATATACATATATCGATATCTGCATATTTTCTATCAGTCTTTTGAAATTGCAATTTCCTTAGTTAAATAACGTGAAAGAAAATCCATGAAGAAGTTACCAGTCATACTCAAAGTGAACACTTTACAGTGAAATTCGTCACTATGCACCCCTTTATTCATTAGGATAAATCCTGGGGTTAAAAAATGGTAGTAACGAAGATCCGTACGGAACGGCCATGTTGAAGTGACAACAAGCGTTAATTTTCAGTATTGTTAGTACTTACATCCCATATAGAGATTTTAGAACTAGCTACTTCGCTTATACACGCATGCACACGCGCACACACATAATATATATATATCAACATTTATATACATACATACATATGGAACACACCACACACATACACACGCACACACACATACAGGGCGTTCAGGTTAAATTTGACAATTTGCAGAAGAGGAAAAGAGAACATGTTGTCGCATGCAAAAATAAATGTATTATATAAAAATTCAAAAATAGATTATCGTTAGGAAATAATAGTCTACTCAAAGTAGCGTAGCCGAGCTTCCCCCACCACCTCAAGACGGATATGAAACCTAGCGAATGCGCTCCTCAAATTGTCCCTAGCAAACACCTCGTTGATGTTGGCTAGAGGGATTAGGAGGATAAAAATTGGAGCTAATGAAGTCTCTTTAATTCTTTGACAATCACTTTTCACTCTTTCCAGCAGTATTGCAAGTATCGGAATCCTCCTGCTACACATATGTCCTCCCAGCAACAACTCTCTCTAGTCAGGGAATGACCACAGTTTCCAAGAGCTTCACATGGTTATTATATATAAGAATTACGTGCTGAATTATAGGTATATAAAGAGAAGTATAAGAATTTTATACTTGAGGAAGTAATAAGTATTAAGTAATATCGAATTCGATGTTTGGAGGTCAAATTCGAAACAGTATTCTCGCTGTGGCCTCACGAAGCTATACAAATTATAGCCTATAACGTTTTGCTCATC
>NC_142939.1:45725549-45728049 GCF_046866305.1 Octopus bimaculoides
ATTGCTGAAAGCCTACCTTTGCACCACCCTGTACATATTCGACGGATTTGTATCAGTTTCCGTCTACGATATTCAGTCAGAAGACTTTGTTTCGGCCCTAGGCTATAGTAAAAGACACAGTTGCGACCGTAGAATAGGAAAGTGTTGAAATATCAATGTTATCTTTTTTGTTTCTCAGACACATAAACATATACTTTAATATATTTTTATGTGTATGTGTGTGTGTACGTGCGTGTATTTATGTATCTGTGTTTGTGTGTGTTCACATGCACACATTCATCTATACGTACATATATTGCTAATGGTGACAACTTCTAAAAGAAGTTATAATTTATCGTTAGAATTAAATATTTGAAGTTCAGTCTGAGAGTGATAAAATATTTAACCCATAATTGTTAGCCTGACGAGATATTTACTTCGCCTACGGTTCTTCAGGATCTAAAGAACATTATCTAGAGGATCAGACTTATAAGCTATTTTATTTTAAAGCAAACCAGTATATATGCATACACTGATATGCTTTATGTGCGTACATGTACGAAGTTTCCTTAGTTGTGTAGGAGAAATAATGTTTACGTGTTTGTATACATACAAGTATCCTACTATCGTTACATTACTTTTTTCTTATTCTTTTTCTTCTTTATTTTCCCTTTCCTTCCTCTTCCCCATTTCCCGCCAAATGAGCTTTTATTATTCATATTTAGCATTAAACAGTCTAGCTTCCGGCGCGCTGGCTACACATTATTGATGTCACATATACCTTAATGAGATTATAATCTATTGCAGTCACTAAAACCACTCCCCTTCGTATCTCTCTACGATTCCAATCTCCACCCTCAAATTTGTTTTATTTCTTTCTACTAACGCGGCGGTTTTTTGCCTTTTACGTTACTGCAGAGCTATAGTTGTCGACTGCCTCTTCCATCCGCTTTTATTTAGAAACTTAAATAGATGTATATCTGTGTATGTGCGCATGTATGTATGTTTATCAGTTTGTATGTATGTATGTATGTATGTATGTATGTATGTATGTATGTACGTATCTATCTATCTATCTATCTATCTATCTATCTATCTATCTATCTATCTATCTATCTATCTATCTATCTATATGTATATGTGTATGCGTGTGCGTTTGTCTATAAAAATTTATTTGTATTTGTGGATATGCATATGTTCTTTTATGTATGCGATTATGTATTTATAACTGACAACCACAGCAGTAATTGTTTTCACCTCAATAGACGTCATTGATTGGTTGAAATTACCGAAATACGACAACTTTAACACGAAATAACTTCGAGAATAAAGAATTTTCTTAAAAACGCCAAGAGTAAATGATGTTTCGGGCCTCGTGCCTAAATTAGAAAAGAATATTTTCTAAAATAATTATTGTGATCATGTCCTAATAACTTCTTTAAAACACACTTATTGTTATATTCATTTACATATGTTAACATCAGAAGATTTTGTTGTACAATACGTAATAAAACTTTCATTTAGAATTCAGTCGACCTCCAACTCATCCTGGTACACTCATTGTTCTTCTAGAGAAAAATAAATTTCAAATACAACAGTCGATTATAACATTTTCTCTGATGTGTGTCCATTCGTCAATGCTGGACATTATTATTTCATTAGATGTTTAAGTCTTTGTTTCGGATACTCTCCGATACCCACTACTCAGCTACTGTACTCTCAGATAGAGATTCAAATATTCACCACGGGGTTACTGATATTCTTGATATATATGTACTTGTATGTTGATAGACTATTGATAGATAATTACTACATCATCACGGATGCTCCAAGGATCACTGAAAATCTTGCTATTTACGACATGGTCTAAAATAGTTTGGGATATTTTCAAAATTGTCACAAATAACTAATAGATATTTCCTACCGAACCCCTGATATGCTTTATATCTATGTCCTGGTCTCTCTTGCACTCAGATGTTAATCAGCTATTCACCGTTACTATATATATATTTATCTAAATTATGTATGACGATAAAACATTTTATAGACTAGACTATATGTAATTATTATGGGACAAATATCGGTCTCTTCTATCACAAATCACACTGAAGATTAAGCATCAGCTGAAAAATTGTCATAACATCAGAAATACATATAAAAATTATATCCACGCCAGATGCCTTTAAATAAGAACATTATTTCAATTCAAATTTCTCAGCACTATAGCTTGCCCAAAATGTGAAATTTCTGTTTAAAGCACCAAAAACCTATTTAGGTGCTACAATGTTATACCAAGAATATTCACATAAGTATTTTAACCAGTCTCTTATGATCGTAACATCATACCTATTCTATTGTCGCAGTATTATCACATTATCATGCATATTCTACATTACACATAAAACCTCTAAATGCAATGCCAAAGCAATATTTCAAAAGTCAGGTTATAGATTTTAGCAAAAAATCGTTTTATCTCTAGGCTTAAACACACTCACACACAGAGAGGTATATGCACATACAC
>NC_142939.1:45733049-45780549 GCF_046866305.1 Octopus bimaculoides
GATATATCTAACTTGGTCTGTATTTACAGTGCTATGACAAAACTTGCTTTCTACTACATTACCATGACATATTATCAGTCACTGTTTTCAGTACTATGATATGGAATGGTTACTATTTGTGTACTGTAATTAATACTGGTCACTATATAAACAGCTTTAATATTTCTAACTTAGTAGCTATGTAGTTAAAATTTGTATCAACTACTCAATATTTAAAGAATAATAGATAGAAATAGATGATAAACACGTGAGTAACAGGATCACAAGTTTTACAAAATTCTCTTACATATCTACTTACTCTAATCTAAACTATAAATCTAAAACTTTCAAGATGGCTACACACACGCACACATGTACATACACACACGTATACACACACACATGTACTCTCACATACACATGCACACACACTCACACATACACATGCATGCATATATTCATGTGCAGAGATACATACACACATATACACACACTCATACTCTAAATGTAAAATTATCCCAAGAGAAGTTGAGCGATATGGAAATATAATAAATACTAGAAACAAGAAAATGCGCTATCCCTTTTACATTGCAGTAATTTAATTCCATTTTGTATTATTACAATCAAATGATTTCAAAATATGTATCGGCTTTATAAAAAACTTTTTTGAAAATTTGATTGAATATTAAATACATCAATGATTTGGGTTTAGCTGAGTTCACTGGCCGTTTAATCATTTCCAGTAGATAGAAAGAAATGTTATGTTGATGGATGTTTAATGTAAAATGTGTTTGACAAGAACTTCTTTGAATTTAATTATGCAGAACAATGATACAAGTAATTGCGAGTTTATTGTCTTTGTAATGTATATAAAAGCATGTACCAACTATATCATCAGTTTTACATATTTTTCTAGCTATCTCCAAACATTTCAGTCTGTTTGCGTTTAATTTGTCTACTTTGTGTAATTAACATTAAAACGATTCAGTAACATATATAATTGCATTCATAGGCACGTATTTCTCTAAAATATAGACAGATATTAAATCTGTTCCGAGTAATTAAATCGTAAATTCATTTCACAGTGTTGTAACAGGTTCAAGCAATCCGCAAAACTATCATCGTGAAATATACAAGTTATTCAATGATTTACTACAAACTAATATATTATAAAATTGGCAGCAGTTTTCCATGGCAAGTTTAATTAAGTTATTAGCACACCTAGTTTCCTATAATTAACGATAACTTGATCTGAATTGATGCCTCGATATGAATACATAACAAACAGCAGATGTTAGTGTGTGTCAATTTGAAATTAAGTCCTTCCAATTGACCTTGCAATAATTATAAACTGGCACTTTACTGTTGTTCTGCTACTTAGTTTATTGAAACTAGCTTTAATTATTCCAAGAGGTTGAATAAAACATCGTATCCTGAAAGTACATAGAAATATATAAGAAACAAATTTGTAACTTTCAAGGAGGACATATTTTTTTTTTACAAAATAATTAATATCCACAGAAGCAGTATTAATATTGTGATGTAAAGGAAGAAAAAGACGGAAGTGAAGAGACAATTACGGTAGTCTTACCTGTCGGTGCGGAAAAAGGGTCACTTTCAACAAGAGCCTGTCCTTGAAGAACTATCCGTCGCTCCATCAAATGCTGAAATACTAAAAGGCTATAAAACAGCTCACGAATGGAATGTCGTCAGGGAACGATGGCCTACCAGCCGAGATATATAAATGTGGTAGCAGTCTCCTGTTGAACAAGTTATGTTAACTCTTCTCCTTAATCTGGGAATCAGGATCACTCCCACAGGAATGCAAAAAACGCTTCTATTGTCCATCTTTATAAGCACAGAGGTAACAAATGTGAATGTGACAACCATAGAAATATCTCCTTTTTGTGTGTTGTTGGATGTGTTATCTTAAATAGACTAAATGATGCCGTCGCTAGCTTAGGGTTGCCTGAGTTTCAGTACGGTTTTCTGGCTGGTAGAGGCACAGTGGATATGATTTTTAGCTGGAGGGAAAGGCTTGTGAGCACAACTGAGACCTTTTTGTTACTTTTATTTATCTAACTAAAGCTTTCAACACCGTATCTAGGGATGCTCTTTGCGTTGTCCTTAGAAATCCATGTACTCCAAAAAAGATGTTCACTTTCATAATTTCTTTCCATCAAAGGATTATGGCTTCTGACAGATATAGCGGGGAAGGGTCCAATTCATTCACAGTCTCAAACGCGACAAAACAAGGCTTTGTTTTAGCACTATTCTTATTTGCTTTCTGTTTCTCTGTTATTTTGGAAACAACGTTTGAGAGTGTTAAACAAGGAATAAAACTTGAGTACAGAAGTGGTGGCGGCTTGTTCAACCAGCAGCGCTTCAAAGCAAAAACTAAGACTTTGGTACAGACAATTCGAGGTTTGTTCTTCGCAGACGATTTGTAGCATACACTCTTAAGGACATGAAATGGATTCTAACCAATTTCTCGCTTGCATCGAAGGCTTTTCATATGCGATGATTACGTACTATCTCCAACATAAAACCGAGCGACCATATTCATAACAGTGAGGTACTTACAAAATGCAACATAGGTATTGAAGCCATCCATCCTCATCAAAATACAGCTAAGACGGTCAAGTCATCTTTCACGTATGAGTGATATCAGAATTCCGAAGCAACTTCTCTTTGGCCAATTCCCGACAGGAAGGGCAGTTGGAAAACCACTCTTGCGCTACAAATACAAACTAAAAGACAATCTGAAACGATGCAACATTCTCTTTTTTTCCTGGAATCAAAGCATCAGAACGTAGGACTTGGCGCCAGTCCTGCTTCTCTTCAGTTCAAAAATTTGAGCAAAATTGACTAGCGGAGCAACTTTGTGGACGCATGGAAGCACGCTAGCAAAACACTGCTTCACTAAATGGAAACCTTGCCTGTCACTATTGCTTTGTGGCTCGAAGCAAAACAGGCCTAGCCATCCATTCAAGAAAACACATAGTAAACAATCCAGAAGTACTCCAGCAAACTGAATCCTTAACTTGTTCAATGTACCAAAAGTTTTGCAAGACATCAGCAGACTTCAAGACGCACGTTCATGTCCATAGAACATGATCAACGCTTTATTTTACAGAACTCTCATTTGTCGTTCACAACAAGCGAATCCATCCACGCCCACACACGCACGCACACACTCACTCACAAACACATACATACATAGATTCATGCATACATACACATACAAACACGTACACATACATATCTATTGAGGTTAACCTGAATTGCTCTTTTATCAAACAAAATTTGTTTCAAAATTTTGAAATAACTGCTAAACTACTATAAAAGCTATTAAGTTTTATAGATCGGCAGAAACTTCTCGGGAAGTGTCAATTTTATCAGCTCCAAATGTAGATTTCCAGTTTACCTTCCAAATTAAACTTCGAATGTTTTTGTGTGGAGAAGAGATCTGTTAAGTTATGTTGTAATGAATTAACAAGAGAGGTGTATTTTTAATGAAATTATGCTTGAAAAATATTGTATTAGCATATCCAAAGTTTGTAGTGAACTTTATGATGTATAGAGAATAAGTCTCTCACAAACCATATCCTTCATATTAAAATAATTTCACCTTATCTCAACCACGTTATACGTATTCTTTTATGTTGAAAGTAGTAAGCGATAGTTTAATGGGTTAAGCACGTCTAATCCTGAAAACTTTATAAAACGATATCTATTGAAATATTTAATCGTTCAAAAGGAAGAAAGCTTTGCTTTAGAAAACTCCACTTCTGTTCAAGTAAAACTTCTCGTGACAAGCGGCAGTAACTATTATCATGCAAACAAAAAGAATGAAATACACAAAAGAACAAAAGTCACCGAGTTATATGAAACAAAATAAATTTGAAAGTGTATCTAAAGAAACAAACCTTCCCCGTAAGTCCAGTGAATAAAAGGTCAGCTGCATTAACTCACGTATCGACACAAATACGATGGTATGTCTAAACACTTGCATACAAATAATCAAAATACACATACACATTGGAAACGATCCATTAGAAATGGAGTCGATAGCAGAAGACAAAGAAAGCTTGAGTTAAATAGAAATATAAGACAAGCGAAAAATAATTCAAAGAGACTTGATAGATTTCGGAAGAAAAGGGTAAGGTGATATCATGACGTTTGGTGTTCTTTATACTAAATAGTCTATATCATAACAAATAATGCGCATAATAGTAAATAGGGTGTTTCTTAGCGAATGTTGATGTTTTGCATACTCCAACTGCAAAATTGCATCAGGCTTATAGAAGACACATTTTATAAATTCAAAACTGTTTATAGTTTCATAACTTTTCGTAAAGCAATTTAATTTGTGCTATTATTTTCCTTTACACACACACACACACACACACACACACACACACACACACACACACACACACGCTTATATATATATATATATATATATATATATATATATATATATATATACCCTGCCCTCACACACACTGGTTCTATCTACCAAATTCACTCACAAGGCGTTGGTCGGCCCTGGGCTGCTGCAGAAGACACTTGCTATAGTGCCACTGCGTAGTGGGACTGAACAGGAAGCTATGTCTTCCAAAGCAAGTTTCTTAACCAAACAAACATGGCAGGCTTGTTTGTATTGTTAAAACTTCCATTATCTTTAACTGCTCAAAGCAGTTTTATATAACATTTTATTGTAGCGGAATTTCGTGTCTCAAACTCTTTACTATTTTGTTAAGTTTATAGAGGCAGCGTGACTTGTAGAAAATACCAATTCCATATATATGCTAGATATTTGATATTATTGGAATAACCATGAAATTTAGTTCCTCATTTAAATCCTTAAGACAATTATAAAGACCCATGTAGTGTGGAAAGAAACGTTTAGCTGCATTTCCTTCACTTTTTTGCTCTCTAGTTTTATTCTTCTGAATCTCTATCGACTGACGCAGAATAATTAGCAAATACCGCAATGACAAGGTCGATGACAACATAAAGAAGAAGAAAAGGTAGAAGAAGAAGAAGAAGAAGAAGAAGAAGAAGAAGAAGAAGAAGAAGAAGAAGAAGAAGAAGTAATAATAGCTTCTGATTTAGACACAAATCCAGCAATTTTGAGTGGGTTACGGGGTCGGGGGGATTGGTCGATTACACTGACCTTAGCACTTGCCTAGTGCTTTATTGTATCGATTCAGAAAGGAAGTAAGTAAAGGTATCCCTCGGTGAGATTTGAACTCAGAACCTAAAGAGCCGGAACAAATACTGCCAAGCAGTTTCCCCAAAGTTAGCCCTTCCAACGTCTTTACGTATTTTGAAATGCGATACCTTTATTCTTTTTTCTTACCACCCACCACCCCTCCACCGTTCATGTATTTGCCTAGCATTATCGTTTCTGTCGATTCAGCTTCTATTTTATCATTGATAAATCGCATAACATATTATTAACTCTCTTATTTTAGGAAGATAAACACCCACAACAATTATTCCTTTCGTGGGTCTAAACAAAAAAAAAAAAAATAATAATAATAATAATAATAATAATAATAATAATGATAATAATAATAATAATAATAATAATAATAATAATAACAACAACAATAACAATAAATAAATAGACTAGATAAAATAACGAAACGAAGAAAGGAAAAAATTCTTAGAAGAAATCGATTTAAGTTATCTATTTCGTTAATATTCCAAGTCTGCAGGAAAATTGTAATTTCATATCAATATCAGGTGAGTTAAGATTTCTGAAAATGATAATTATGTTTCTTCGTCTATAATTCAAAGAATTTTACATATAAATCCTGACCAAGAAATGCGTATGCCGGGGTGTTGGGTGTTTTATAATTCAGAGTAAAAATGACGGTAAAATAATCGTAACAAACCTGTACAAGCGAAGCTACCAAAGGCAGTGGCTCCCAGATATATGACTACTTCACTGCTTGCGGCTATGAAAATCCGCATGCATAACAAATGCATCCCTTGGCAGTTGTTAATTATGCTAGAACGCTGGTGGCGTGTTGTTCTACATTGCATTGTCTCAAAGTGATTATTGAATTTAAATATTACAATTTAAAACGTGACGGTTATATTACTGATGTATTCTAGAGATGAAAAAATCTCCAGTTTAAAAAAAATTATAGTATCCACGTAAATGTGAAAAAGAAATGCATTGCTTATTGTGCAAAATTTCAGAGATGAACATTAAAATGTGAAATGTGAAAAAATGACGTATAGACTACTGTGCATATTTTAAACTTTAAACATAAAACATTTTACAATGTTTACACATTAACACACCAAATAAATGACACCTGGGAGCCTATAATTATTTCAAATACTAATGTAGGTAGAAATTTAAAGCCATTCAATTTGCTTCAAAGAAGAACAGCTGTACAGCCTCTAAGAGATTTGGCATCGTTGATTTGGTAATATACGGCTGGGGATAAAGAACAAATGCCAACTGCAGAAGATGCCAAGAAGTGAAAAGTCTATGGGACAGTTAGAGTTACTGGCTACAACAGGGAAAAGAATTGGCTTAACCAATGTCAGATGGAAGAAAATCTAAATAGATATAAAGATGAATGTATTGTATCAAGACTACAAGCAAATTTACAATCAAAAGTCATGCGAAACACACATCCATATATGCACACATGTATGTATGTATGTATGTATGTATGCATGCATGCATACATACATAGTTTCAGTAAACACTTCCGTATCATTGTTATACACGACTTGTCAGAGCATATTAAGCGAAATATTGTTCAATGAATATTCTTATTCCGTATAATATAAAAAAAAAGTATTTTAATTAAATGTTATTGTTCAATAGTAGTCAAGCTCTTATTAATTTTCACCGAGAAATTCAATCTAAACATGATTTGAACAACTTATGAAGGTATGTGCATGATAAACAAATATTTTAACTGAAATCTCTTAAAAACATATATAGGATACAACTCCCAACGGTCAGTACTAACATAAATGATTGTGCATTGGATTCAAAGTTGAGCTACGTGGGTGCGAAACTATTATTAACAACGCTAGAGCTTGTGGTGTGATTAGTTGAGATGTGTGGCTTTTATGGTGATGTTATAAATGTGGTCTTCTAGTTAGTTGGTCTCATGGTGAAGTACGATCGTATAATAGAGAAAATTATTTGGCATGCGTAGATTTGGTTTGCAGTGTAGGGCAATATACAATAGTAAATGACAATAATGATATAATAATGTTATAGAATAACGATATAATAAAATAATGAGGAGATTCTAAAAGGTAATAATAGAATGATAAAATATAAAATGTTAAGCGGGATAAAATATCGGAAAATACAATAAAGTATCAAAAGACGGGCATAAAATGTAAAATAAAGAAGATAGCATCAACGTTATCAATAACAATGGAGGCAATAAGAGTTCGATAAAAATTTTGACTGATGATTTAAACACGGGAATATTATTCTCAGAGAGTATATGCACAGTCATGCAAGCACATAAAAATATATTTAAGGATATATATATATATATATATATATATATATATATATATATATATATATATATATATATGTATGTATATATATATATAGGTACATATGTATGTACATATTTATACAAACACACGCATATATATACACAAACACACACACATATATATATGTATATACATGTGTGTGTATATATGTGCGTATAAATATATGTGTGTATTTATATACATGTATACGCAAGTGCATGATTACATACGATCACATAACACACGCTAACAAACATACAACACACGAGGAAAAAACTTTTATATGTCCACATCTACACACATATGCACATACACACTAACCACATATACATACATATATATATGTAGATATGTATTTTTCTATTTATTACTCTGTCTGTGTCTCTTGCTACACATGCACACACATATGACTATATGTATATATATATATATATATATACATCATAGATACATACACACACATAAATGCGTGTATTTTTTTGTTTATTACTTTCTCTGCCTCTCTCTGTCTCTGTCTGTCTGTCTCTCACTCACTATATATATATATATATATATATATATATATATATATATATATATATATAATCAAAATAAGCAACAAGGATATCCAAAGCGATCATTTCATGAGACTTCATTTATTTAAGCAATGTGAATATTACATCAAATGTAAAATGCAGAGCAATCCTCAGCTGCACAAAGATATAGAAAATTTAATGAAATTACAATTCAACAGAAGGACATATTTTTATAACTACATAAAAATCTGTCATCATCAAGGGTAGTGCTTAAATGCACCTCTCTTCATGTCATTGTGGAGAAGTTAGGTCATCATGTGGATACAGTTAGACGATTCCTGAAGCACCCATCGCCAAGGAAGAAACGATCCGATTGTGGGACCTCCAAGACTGTGATATTTAAGGATTTAAGGAATATTGGCTGCAAGTTATGTTAGAGATCTGGACAAACAAGGAAAGCCATTTCACGGATTCTGGACGTCCTCATGTACCAAAAAAACACCAGAAATCGCATCCCCGGGACGAAACCTAGGCCATAGGTCTTATGGCCTATAAGGTGAAAGGTTGATGGTGTGGCCGCCAGCATCTCCGGATCTTAACCCTATCAAAAATCTTTTGTCCATCATTAAACAAGATGTTTATGCGGATGGACGCCAATTTACGTCGAATGATGTCTTATGGGCGACCATCAAAGCTGAAGCAAAGGCAATCCAGCTTGCTACAATTAAGAAATTGACAAAGTCTATGTCTAATAAGGTTTTTTAAAGATATCCGTCGAAATGGCGCTGATGTGGCTAAATAATTCATTATGTCAATAAATGTTATAATATTATTATGGTTTTCTGTTAAATATATACTTAATGTATGCTTAATATCTTTCATTATCCTTCATTTTCTGAAAAAACAATGTCTAGATGGGCTATTTTCATTCAAAAGAATCTGAAATAAAAAAGAAAAGGCGCTACACAGAATAATGAAAACATAACAATTGTGTTGCCGCACTGTGAAAATCAGCTGGGAAATTTTTTATCAAAATCGATTTACAGAAAACCCATAAATCCTAAATTTCACCCCTAAACTATTAGCGTGGTCCTGGGTGTATGTATACACACACACACACATACACACTCATACACACTCATATACACGCATACATATATTTTGACTATACGTACGATAAAATTGACTCTACACAATATGTCAACAGAAGTAATCGCTAAACTGCCTAATATTTTAGGAAAATGGGAAGTCCTGACAGTTGCTGTTGGGTAGACTTTTTATTTTAAATAAATAAGAAGCTCGTTGCTACAACTTTCCTACAAATCATGTCTTTTATTTTCTGTCAGTTTTATGGACTGGAAGGTAATCTAATCTGTTTGATATTAGCTTGTCTGAATATTTGAGTATATGTTTATCTCTGGTTATCTCTACATGCTTGTCGGTGAGTACATGACAGTATATGTGTGTGCATATGTGTGTGTGTGTGTGTGTATTTGTGTATGTCTCTTCGTGTGTGTTTGTGAATTTCTATGTATGTTAACGTTATGTGTCTCTATGCGTTACTATGTGTTTCTGTTAGCGTTACTATGTGTCTGTCTAAATGTTTCTGTGTCTTTGTATGTGTCTATGGATCTGTGTAATTGTGCATTTCGGTTTGTGTCAATGTGTGTGTGTGTATATGCCGCTGTTTGATTGTGTATATCTGTGTGTGTATGTGTGTGTTTCTGTGTACATGTGAGTGAGGGTGCGGGGGAGTGTGTGGGTGTGCGTGCGTTAATCTGTGTGACTGCATCGGTGTATCTCTATTCCACTTTTTTTGTCACTGGTTATTACCTTATTGCCCAGCCCATTTCTTACTTTGCTTGTTTTCCTGTCTTTTTGCAGACGAATGAACTAAGTGAGAGTAAGAGAGGAGCCAGGAAATAGTTTTTATTAAGAGGTAAAAAAGAAAAAAATCAAGAAAAAGAGAAAAAGAAAGAAACGGAAAATGTTACCAAGTAAGGGAAATAGAAAAAGAAAACAATGTACACAGCGAGAGAGAGACACACACAGACAGGGAGAGGGAGAGAGAGGGTAGGAGAAGAGACAAAGGGCAAGTAAAAGAGATAGAAAGAGGAGAGAGGGGTAGTGAGAGAGATGCATTCAAAGACAGAGTTAGACATAGAGAAAGAAGTACGGTGTTAAAAGTGAGGATAAAGCAGCGGTTAGAGAATGCAGCGATGAGCAGGTGTTTTTGAAATAATTTCCCCAAAGTAGAGTGTTTGAATGCGTCAGACACGGTTTGAGGCTTTATATACAAAATGGATATACCAGTGAATTTGTCAAAACAAAAACATTGAAATGTTAACGAAATACATTGCAGCAAACGTTTAAGTGTGATTGTTGTCACTGAATTCCTTGCATTGATTTAACTACAATGGAATTACATGTATAACGCTTATTTTTATCGACCTAGGAATGATGAATAGAAGCCTAGACATTAGTGTTATTTGAAATTTAAACTTATACAAAGCCGAACATTGTATTTAACCCAATATTGCATTATGCTGCTACTCGAATATCGCTCTTCCCCCATAAGCTTACGCAGAAAACAATGAATCTTTGGATTTATAACTACTGAGACCAATTCTCGAAAAACATAGCGTTAAAATATGTAAGTGGTGAAAGTAAACCAAAGCTGCAGAGATGACTAGGTGCCTGGCTAATTATCACCTTGCAATTTTTACTGTCGAATACCCTACGCCCAATTGATATTTTATAAACAATAAGGCAGAGAGCTGGCACAAACGTTAGCACGCCGGGCGAATGCTTAGCAGTATTTCGTCTACCTTTACGTTCTGAGTTCAAATTCCGCCGAGGTCGACTTTGCCTTTCATCCTTCCGAGGTCGATAATTTAAGTACCATTTGCGTACTGGGATCGATCCAATCGACTGGGACTCTGTGTAGAATGTCATCCAACTCCAAAATCCCTAAATATCTATACCCACTACCGTTGGGTTCATCTGTGGTCTCTCCTGATGGTAACCGCAATCCTCTGCAGGCTGCTTTCTTTCCTCTACTGAGCATTTGGTAATCCTAAATTCCATACCGATGTCCCTACCACATTTCTGGTTTGTTTTGATTAAGGAATCTATCTGTTTTTCAGATTTCCCCAACAATTTCAGGTCATCCATAAGCAGAAGATTGTTCAATGAATGGCCTTTCTTCCCACATCGGTAACCCATCACCTTGGAAGTTTCTCCTTTTAATATTAATTTCTCCAAGGAATACATTACTGGAGTACAATTTGGTTTTCCACTCTTTCATTCTATGCATCAGAAAATTTGTGATGCTGTCAGCAACACCAAACATCTGCAGGCATTCAACGATCTAAGAATGAGACATTATATCATATGCCTTCGTATAGTCAATCCGAGCCTTAGACATGACAGTATGATATTATTTACAATGCCTCAAAACAGTTTTATCGATGACCAGGTGATCCTTGGCACCCTGAGAACTCTTCCTACATCCTTTTTGTTCCCTTGGTAGTGTTTCTTCTTGTGCCTGGAAAGTGTATGTTTTTGCAGCACATATTCCAGTGAGTATCTTCCAGATTATTTTTAGGCATTCTATGGGACTGTAGTTACCCACAATATTCCCCTTTCTTCTATTTATCATTAAAAGTGTTACAAGTGTTATGCTCCGAGTAACCATCCACGCGGGGACTGTATCTTTCTGGGCACACTCATTCAATTGGGCTGCTAGTCTGTCATGCACCACGTGGTGTCTCTTTAGCCAGAAGCCATGAATCGGATCTGGTCCGAGGGTTTTCGAGTTAAGCACTTTACTCACTTGTTCTTTCACATCACCCGTGCAAATGCCAATTTTCCTTTGTTTCTTTCCTCTTTGTAATTCTGTCTTGATAGTTCCTATTCACATTGCTTCCCCTTTATGCACCACATTGCTTTCCCACAATCCACTCCTGAAATCCTTGGGTTGATTTGCATCAGGAGCAACGTTTTCCCCATTGTCTCAAGAATAGCTTCGGATTATTGTGGACAATCTGTTCTTCTCGAACTGCATATTTCTGTTCACAAATCTTCTGATCACCTATTATTATTATTATTATTATTATTATTATTATTATTATTATTATTATTATTATTATTATTATTATTGCCTTTGCACAACTTCTAATGCTGGAGATGTACTACAGTGTCAGCAGTTCACTACCAGTGAACTAAGGTAACACCTATTATTTATTATCATTATTATTATTATTATTATTATTATTATTATTATTATTATTATTATTATTATTATTATTATTATTATCATTATTATTATGAAACTAATTAGATTTGAGGATCGATCCAGTACTGGAAAAGGATTCTGGATTATTTGTTATATTTACTTTCTTTTACATACAGAATTACGATCTTACGTTGACTTTCAAGTCTTTCTCTGATTTTCTCGGAACAACCTTGAACTATTGGAAATTATGATTTGGTAATATCGGGCTACATGTAACCTTAGATGTCGGGGATCTTCTTAAGTATCCGAGTTGTCCCTAATAACTCTGTTTACTGGAACTTTTCTAAACTAGGTTTCCTCTATCCATTTGTTCAAATCTTTATGCGCCTATATCTACAGGCATACACCACTCTCCGTAACCTCTGTAACTCAACGGCGAGATCCTGGTACTTCCTTATTTTCTCTATATCTCTGAAATTGACTTTATCGCCATTTGGGATTGTAGAGCCAATTATCTGAGACTTTTCATTCTCTTTATCTTCTACTAGTAAATCAGGCCTTCTAGCTTCTATTCCTCTGTCAGTATGAATGTTAAAACCCAACAACAGCTTATATTTCTTACTTTCTAGTATTTTATTAGGTTCACGCTCATACCATTTATCAGAACGTTGAAATTCTAGCTTTCTACATAAATGCCAGTGGATTATTCTCAATATGTCGCAATATATTTTTTGTAGTCTTTTGGTGACTGCATGCTATATTCACTTACTTTATAGGTAACACTTCCCGTTTCTGATTTACATAACCTATATTGGGCATCTACCCGGTTTCAGTTTCTCTTGGCTTTTATCCAAGTATTACTTAATGCTGGATCTTGTGCTGCTACTAACAAACATTCTGTCTCCCTTGTCATACTTCTTTTCTGCAACCATAACCATGTCTCACTATTACGATTTTCTGCAACCATCCTTGAGAGTCTATAATGCGAGGCTTTTTCTTGCTAGTCACATAAAACTGTGCAACAAAATTTTTATTTCTTGTTCTCTTTGATCAGTAAGTGTCATTTCATATTTGCTTGTATGTACAACAAAATGACTGCTATTCCTTTCAAACATTGCTTTCGTGGTCTGGACATCAATGTTTTGAAACTGACCTATTTTCCGTTACATTTCAGACATATTCACTCTAGCAGAATCATCGCTGTAACAAATATTCTGCTCTACATCAAAGATTAGTTTGTCAGTTGATGGCCTTAAACATTTCAACATGTCCCTTAGTGTCTGACAATATATGCAACTTTGAACATGACGGGAGTAGTGGGAGAGTGTCATAGCCAGGTGTTAAAAGGTGTTAAAATCCCGAAGAGCCATTCGGGATTTGAATAAATGTGACAAAAGCAACGCCTGAAGGAAATATCCATTTTTCATACTTTCTAGGGGTAAGCAAAGGGAAAATATGCCAAGGACAAAAATCATGTTACACAGTGTGTTCTTATTTCTGGTTTTCAACTTCATTTGTATCTTTGCCTACCCTACCCCCTACCTTGCTCTAGTTGTTCTTTTTCCTCAGGAATGGCTTGTTCTGTAATTTTGTATTTACGTAATATTTTCCTTCTCTTCTTGTTGCTTAGTAGTGTTGTCTACTAGTTTTATTAAGGATTGATCCTTTCTCTTATTTTCTATTTTCGTATGAGTATTATTTGTTCACAGTGATTTTTTGGCTGGTGATACTCCTGTTTTGATGGGTTTGAGGGGTCATGCAGCTTCTTTTGTGGCCACAGAGGCTGCTGCATATATTATGTCACATAGTCCGGTCATATTGACATGTTTTTTGTGGCAATTAGTTCTGTGACGGCCAGGTCCATGCTATTTATTATTGATGTTGTTTTATTATCAATTATTAATTTTGGGGTGTTGTACAATCAGTGGTCCATACTGAGATCTGTGGCTTTCAATTCTTTTATTATGCTCATTTTTGGAGTATCATAATCTTTAGTCTCACCATCACTGTTTCCAGGTTTTAGATTTGTTTCGTATTCCCTCCCGCTTATATTTTTGTCGATGGTGTTCTGGTTTGGTGCATTTTGTTCATCATTATTCATTCCTATGGTCCGGATTTGTCGTCTTTTGTTGTTTACTTTGTTTTTGTTGGAAATGTGACGTCTGTCTTCGTGTTTTATAGTCCCAATGTTTATGATATTATTTGGCATTGCTGTGTGGTTGCTATCTACATTTTCCTGATATATTTTTCTTTTTAAGTGTTGTATTTTTATTTCTGATTTTTTTTTTGTTTCGAGAATATATTTTCGTATGTTAGGTAGTTTATTAGGGTTCATTGTTATATCCAAATCCTTATTAGGGTTCATTGCTGTATCCATATCTTTATTAGAATTCATTATCGTATCCAAATCTTTAAATCCTTATTAGGGTTCAATTGCTGTGTCCACAGTATTAAGATAATTATTATTATTGCCTTTGCACAGCTTCTAACGTTGGAGATGTACTACAGTGTCAGCTGTTCACTACCAGTGAACTAAAGTAACACCTCTTATCTTTCGAACACCTTCCGGAGTATTCGAGCGGTTCCAAGCAGTCCTGTTTTCTGCAAGTGCACCACCCTTATTGCAGCCCCTATGTGTTCCATGTACTTTTCAAGACTTTTACTCACCATTCCCTGGGTTCCGACAATTATTGGTACTACTACCAACATTTTCATGGACCACAACTGCTTAACCTACCAAGCTAACCAGTCATATCTACCGACTTTTCTTTCTTCCTTATCGCATACCTTGTTGTCAGCTGGACATACTATATCTGTGATCCAGCATAGTTTGCTTTCTGTTTCAATTAAGACTATGTCTGGCTTCCTATTCTCTATTTCTTTTTTGACACAGGCTTTGTTGAAATTCTTGGAGTCTTTCATGCGTAGCGGGCTTGCTACATGCACCCTACGGTACCATGCTATCCGTTCTTTTCAGCTATCTAATAATTTCCAGATTATTCTGGCCACGCCAAGTAGGCAAAACTTTTGTAACAATTCTATTTTTCCAGTTTGATATTGGGCGGGAACAATCATTTGTAGAGATTTAATGAGTTGAATCAAATATAGTATACTTTCAGCATCAGAGAAAGAAGTAAAATTATTTCAGATAAACCAAAATATAATGTGGTGGTGCTGTTTTCTTGGTGTAGAAATAACATTGACAACATGCATTATCAGGTAAAATAGCAGTAAACTTTTACAAAGCAATGCGTTTGATGAATGAGTAAGCATTGCAAGCAATTCTACTCCATCTTCATAAGTACAAAAATATAACTTAGAACATTTTATTGTGTTAGGTAATATATTTTGTTTTGGTTGCTAGTCATGCTTTGTGCAAAGCGATTTCTGTAACAAACGTTTCTTTAGAGGATTTACTATGCCTCCTTTTGTACATTTATCCTTAAATGTCATAAAATACTTCAGCAGCAGCAGCAGCAGCAGCAGCAGCAGATGCTTACATACTAGTTGTGAATTATCTCAAAGTATATCATATATGATTAGGATATGTACCGGAACGTCTTAGAAGTATGATACGGAGAGAAATGATTGGATCATGATGCGAATCCTTATCTTGGTAGATTGTTATATCCAACGTGTCTTAATTACAACATTCTTCAGTGTTTTAGCATTCAGGGTCTTTGCCATATGCAGGGTCTTTGCCATATGCACTTGTAGCCACAAGAACAATTTACTCCTTTATCTGCCACGGTTATTTTATCTCTCTCTCTCTCTCGGTCATTATATTCTAAAAAGTTCTCAATTTTCTTGTTATCCACTCTAATATCAGATAGTATAGCAAAATATATGATCTTTCGCTATTTATCAATTTCTTTTTTTCTTCTTGTCATTCTCAACGATATCTGATAAATTATCTGTGGTTCCCGTGTTATCTGTCCTGGACCACCTCAGAGTATAATTGTTTTGTCACTCTCAGAAGCCTTTTTGTATTTTGCTCTTTTCTGCTAGAATTTCCTAATGTCTGTTTGTATAATCTATAATGTAATCCACTTATTATGCGTTTGCGTATTGCTTTCTGTTTCATTACGTGCTTTCAGTGGTTTCTCATATAGAGTTATCTGATATACGCTATAATCAAGAATCCTGCAGCTTGCGACTTTCAGTCCTTAGCTTTACTAGGAGCATGGTAACCCCCTGTATATTTTCACCTTCTTCACTCTCTTCAGGTTTTGGCCATGTAAAGCTTTTCTTGCCATCGTTTATCATCGTGTTCTATAACACTAATTTTTGTGTAAATATTCGTTACAAATGAAAGATATTGAAACAATACATGATGTCTTAGACCGTAGGATCAGGCAATCTTGTACAATGCTAAATATATTCAAGAGATCTGCATCTATGTATAGACCAGGCTGTAGACCTTATAGAGTGGACAGTAGCAAATTCTCAGACACTTTTTAAATGAAAGGCTGTAGAGGAGGTGACATCTGTTTTTGACATTTGTTACCTTGAGTTTTAGCAACTGACATTAAACACAAGAGATACTGTATATTTAAAGTACTTCAATAGCAAATGGAAAAAGTTACTGATAATTTATTTCCTGTAATTAGTTTGGAAAAAAAAGGAAGAAAAAATCGGGCGTTTTGACAGAAAACTTTAAAAAAATACGAAAAGAAAGTCGAGTTTCTTTGTTCTATATTTATTTATTTTGCTAATTTTAATGGAGCAGAACTTTTCTGAATGACTTGGATACAACAATTCTGAGTGAATCAACAATTCCAAAGCAATCTATAAATATTTAGTTTCTATTTAAAGTAATATATCAAAGTATTTTCGTAGTAGTAATAAGTCCGAGAAGGAGTGTTTCTACTAATGTAAAGAAACCTTGTCCTAAACTATTTGAAAGAAATCCTGTTTTCTATGGTGAGTTGCGTCTTTCTTTCTCGTACACTTATTGCCAATAAACACTGCTGTATAGTTTCCTCCGATTATTGATTATTGATGTAGCGAGCGACTCTGACTAAAACAGACAGCGTGATTCTGCTGCACCAAAGTTAAGTCAACGATGTCGAAATTACGATCTTTAAATAGGCAGACTTACATGCTGTCTCTATGGTTAATAACCAAAACATTGTTTTTTAATAGCAAAGCTAGAAAAATATTCTTCCGCAAGATTGATTTATTTATTTATCCTCTGCTCTATCGTATGTTATGTTATTATTCTCGTATAGTAATTATAAAATATAACTAGCTTAATTATGATTCTAGATATTGACTGATAAATAAACGGTCTGTCTAATTGAACATGTATAATACTGAATATATTGATGCTGATAAACTCAACAATTTTGCGATATAATGGAAATGTATTTTCCCTTCAAGACATACAAACACAGGTTTATTTCAGAGAAAAGTCTAACAGTACGGTGCAGGTTGTACAGGTTTAGTAAAATTAGTTTTACAATAAACATACGATACTAGCGTCATGTTAATATGTCTTTATTCTTTCACTACTTTACAATGTTAAAGCTTACAGAATTATATATGCGTGTATGTTCTCTTTTTAATTTAGAGTAAATTTTGACAGACCATCTACTGGGTATCCAGGTTCTGAAGAAAAGCATCTTATTTTGATCATCATCGGTTTCAATTTTAAGAAGGTGTTGTAGATTTTTACAGTCCCAGATAAGTATTTATCTATGCATGTGTTTCATTTTCATTTGATCAGGCATCTAGCTAACACATTACTTTTCTATTCTGATCAATGCCCCATTCTTGACAAACTCAAATACATTATTATCCTCGCCTAGGGATTTTCCCTTGGTTTCACATGTCTCTCACTTCGCCCTCTCTGATGATGGTATATTCGGCCTATAGAATCCTTACTTAATATCATGGTCCACACGCTCGGCTATTCTAGGAACAGTTGTAAGAGGCTCAATATATCTATATTATCTATCTAAATTAAATGTCTTTTACAAATGCAGACAAACCGTTTCCTCTTTCATTTTTACGCAAATCTTCATCTACCTGCTTAAAGAAAAGCGATCGATAGCCACTTCTGATAAGTAGTTTCAACATCATACCTTTAGTTGTAGTTCAAACCGCAGTTTTAGCGTTAAGCCAAACAGAGCACACATAGTACATACCTATTACTTTAAGTCAGTTGACGAAAACTCCTCACATATTCTGTATGTATGTATGTATGTATGTATGTATGTATGTATGTATGTATCTGTTTGCCTGTCTATTTGTCTGCCTAGCTAATTATTTAGTCTTTCAACTTTTGAAGAATCTATCACTCCATCTGTCTGTCTGTCTCTGTCTGTCTCTGTCTGTCTGTCTCTGTCTGTCTGTCTGTCTGTCTGTCTGTCTCTCTCTCTCTCTCTCTCTCTCTCTCTCTATATATATATATATATATATATATATATATCTTGTTCACTACATATTTATTGAACAGTATTCCATGTCTGCAATAAAAGGGATGTCTTGCAAACAACTCGCACATGCAAGTGCTACCTGTCGAGAACTCCGCATACCGGAAACCAGCAAGTGTATGGGGTCATCAGGAGAGAATGCGCGCCGTTTCGGGGCCTACCTCTCGACGGCATCAATGCGCACCGGCCCCCCTCACTGATATGAGGTCCCGCTTGCTAGATCAACTGGTTATTAAAAACAAAGCTCAATATTTCTCTAGCACATTATTGCTCAATATTTGCAATTAATTGACTATAATTAGGAATCGTAATCCTTCCATGACGTCAGGAATATTAGGAACATTTTTTCTTTCATTTTTTCTGGAATTCTGATGCAATTCTTTATCTTAATTAGAAAAGAAATGTCACATCAAAATAGTGAACATAAGCGGCAAATTCATCATAGAAAAGTTTTGAAATAGAATATGAATGCGTAACACAAAGTATAGGAAAGTACTTTATCTGATAGTCTAAGTTCAACATTTTATGCTGCAGTCGAAGTATATTTGGCTCTCTCACATTAGCATTTCGTTTGCCAGTCTAACATTGTAACAATCCAAACAATATAACCTGTACATTCACCTGTAAAATTATGAATCATGCAGTTTCCGCCATCCTTACAACTTGATAGAAAAACTTTTTTCAAAAATTAGTTTGTACGGTCTATGCTTTAAAAACCTTCATCTTAATATATCAGTTAATAAGAACACCGTAATTTTCTATATACAGCCAGGATTCATTGGGTAATATTTGAAATACATAAAGATGTCGGCTATAGAATGGAAGGTTCCGTATATTTGGTAAGACGAATTGTTGTAAATGAATTATGATTAAATTTTCCTGCACTACTACAAAAACTAAGATTATTTACAGAATAAAGAAACATTTATATACAAATATAAACTGAAAACAAAACAAAAAAAAACTATTGATATATTCATATTATACTATATATTTTTTTCTAAATGATACAGAAAAAATAGTTTATCATTAGTTTTTCTATGAACATGTAAATTGCTGTTTATAATAATTTCAATATATACGCCAATATTTACAGAAAGCACAAACACACACACATATGTATATATCACATCACTTTCTATCAAAAAATATAACGTTATCCATATTCCAAATTGTTATGAGGTAATAGCATGTATGTATATATATATATATATATGTGTGTGTGTGTGTGAGTGTGTCTGTGTGGGCTTCTGTGTGTAAACATATATATATATATGTTTATGTATATTTACGTACACACATGCACACGCGTGCGCATACATACACGCATATATGATATATTTATGCCATGCTAATCTATAGATATTGAAATTAAATGTAACTTGTGCATAGATAGCGACTTGAAAATAATATATTTGATACAAGGCTTAATCACAATTCTCTATGCTATGGAAGAGTACAAGTAATAACATTTAATAATTTATAAATTTTATCTTTTCATCTGCTGATTTCAAGTGAAATGAATTTCAAAGAAGTAATGACCGATTCGATAGTGTATTTGAAAAGAAGTCAAGAAGTCGGAGTTTCGATTCACGTTATTTCTATTGGGTTCGATCCATTTCCAAAATTTACGTAGTTACAGCATAGCGGCACAATTTACTGTTCAAGTGGCGAATGATTCTATGTATCAGAGTGTTCTTGATTAGTAACTTTTGCGTGTTTATCATAGTACAATTATATACAATGGACTGTACCATGTCCAGGGGATATCAGTTTCTCATTTACATCAAGAATCGTGAACACAAACAGGGCGTGCAGTTAATTATTTATAATACACACATTTTCAAACATACACACTTACACATACGCACATATATTTTACAACATTTGATGTAAACACCAAATATTTAATATATTTCATAACCAGTGGCTTCCTACAGGGAAACACGTAAGTTTGCACAACCTATGCATAGTCCGATCGCCGGTAACGAAACTGGTAACCCTGCCAAGCTTAAATTAGAGAAAAATGCGATTTTTAGACATCCCGTCGAATGAAAATAGCAGGATAAACAAACAAAACATGTGAAACAGTAGATGAATTCAAAAGATTCTACGGCCATGAAGTATTGTGTATATACTCGCATACATACATGAATACATAAACATCACTCACACTCAAATTCATACACACACATGTATATACACATATATACATATATTGATGCATACATATAAGTATACATATGTATGGTGGCTGCTTGCTTCTAGCAGGGTTTGACTTCGTGTACCTATAATTGTTCTTCCCGAGCGTCTTAAATGATATTTCGATTCTGAAAGGGCAATGTCTCATTTCAGCATTGGCTTCCTTATAGTCTTGTCTGTTATGTATGTTTCAGAAGCGCTACGATCCTTCACGTGACTTGCAGGTTTATGAAAGACATTGCAATGAAACTGGCCATTCAGAATAAAATTCCAAGAGCTAACGTGAGCCTTATTCGCATGAGTACGCTGGTGCGATCCCCAGCATAAAATATGCATATTTTGAGCATAAGGAACTTCGAAAGTATAAATGAGATATTCGTCCGAGTTTAGGAAATTTTGTTTCTGTTGCAGCATACTTGATTCTCTCAAGCTCAAAATCTTTCACACCGCGCACCACATACACGCTTTCCTATCTGTCAAAAGTGATTCAAGACATTTATTTTAAAAACATAATTTAAACCATTTCAAAATTGATTTTAAAGAGTCTTTGAATCTTTTCTTGTTCACAGCATAAGTTCACCACAAAGCATTTTTTGGGGAATGCGATCATCATCAACACAGATGCAATGGCCTGTCTATCGTCATTGCTTCCTAAAAGGCATGGCTTGGATTGATGTGAGCCTAGCTTCGTCAAGAAGCTCAATATAAGGAATGAATGAGGACTAGTTTATTCTGAATATGTGGCAGAGGCATTTGTGGAGAAATTTCTCAAATCTTTTACATGGCGCGTGTATATTGTTTAAGTTTCAGAAGAAAACAATAGCACGGAACGATCAAATGAGTAATATACATTGACGAGTTTTGATATGGTGCTGTGACCAGGCTTCAAATTCTAGGCTGCCAAAGGCCTTTGCTGTTCTTTCAATATGAGGTTTCTGTCAACATGTTCCATACTATCCTACTACTAATATGTAAATGTATATGCGAATATATATATATATATATATATATATATATATATATATATATATATATATATATATATATATATATATATATATACATACATACATACATACATATATGTATCGAAGAAATCGACCCAAGGACTTATTCTTTGTAAGCCTAGTACTTATACTATGGGTCTCTTTTTGCCGAACCGCTAAGTTACGGGGACGAAAGCACAACAGCATTGGTTGTCAAGCGATGTTGGGGGGACAAACACAGACATACAAACATCCACACACACACACACACACACACACACACACACACACACACACGCACACACACATATTTATATACACACACACATATACGACGGGCTTCTTTCAGTTTCCGTCTACCAAATCCACTCGCAAGGATTTGGTCAGCCCGATGCTATAGTAGAAGACACTTACCCAAGGTGCCACGCAGTGGGACTGAACCTAGAACCATGTGGTTGGTAAGCAAGCTATATATATACACACATAATTCAATAAGATTCGGATAAAAATTGTAGCAAACCACCTAAAGCCCGTCCACAGTAATAGGCTACTTGATATCATCATGCATTAAAAATGTCTTTGAATAATCGAAACTCGCTGCAATATTTATAGTTTATGCCCGTCTTACCTGGTTTTGCTTGCTTGTTGCCATTTCATTGGATTCAAAAACCTAGAGAGTGACGCGCATCGGAAACTTAATGAAGCCCGCCGTATATATATATATATATATATGTAGATATCTATATGAGTGTGTCTGTGTCTGTGTTTGTCCCCCCATCATCTCTTTACAACTGATGGTGATGTGTTTACGTCCCCGTAACTTAGTAGTTCAGCAAAAGAGACTGATAGAATAAGTACTAGGCTTAAAAGAAGTCCTGGGTGTGATATGTTCGACTAAAATCTCTGAAGACTGTGCTCTGGCATGGCCGCAGTCAAATGACTGAAAGAAATAAAAGAATATATACATATATTCTTTATATATGTATATATATATATATATATATATATATATATATATATATATATATATATATACATACACTCATAGACATAAATTTAATGTTGTGCATACATATATGCACGCGTGTGTATGTTTACTTCTGTGTGTGTATATATATATATATATATATATATATATACAAAATACAATCAATGCTTTAAATAATATCTTCGTATAATAATTATATATTAATCTATTTTGTAACATTGAATTCTCTCAAATCCAATATCGTAGCCTCTGCTGCATAATTTGCCCGTTGCCCGTGTTTATCCTATACCGATGAATTTTAGCGCCCTGGGTCTTGTGGAATACATAACAGTAATATACGGTAAAATATCCTCATTTGTCCTGCGAGAAAAAGAAGTGAAGCTTATAGATTGTTTGTGTCGGACTAGAGATACAAATGTGTCGCTAGTTGCAGCGAGATACAATTACAATGTTGTCTATTGATGTTGTCTTGTTAGAAAACCGAATTATCTCAACACCTTTGAAAATTAGATTCAGTATTAATAAACATAAGGAATTTAATTCAAAATATTCTATATGATGTCTGTTAGAATATATTTCTATTATATTTTCATTGTGTAATTCAATGCTCTCTGTGACTCAAAATATACCTTATGTATGCATTTATGAATGAATGTATGAATGTATGCATTTATGTATCTACGTGTTATATGTATATGAATGTGTTTTATGCATGTATACATTTATGTAACTCTCTTTCTCTGTAAATATATATATATACACACACATATATATATAGATACATACATACATATGTATACACACACATATATATATATATATATATATATATATATATATATGCAAACATATACATACATATACACATATATAAGTATATTTATATTTATATAAATAAATATGTGTGGGTGGGTGCGTATAAACAGACATAGCAACAGACAAATATACACGAGCCTGAAGCAGTAACAAGAGATATGTAGATTCCATTATGGCATAGTTCCCAGCACTCACCGCGACAACAAACAAATTCTCACATATCATCTCTATACTGTAGCAGCTGCATAGCTTCCATTCTCCGGTCGTTATTGTTAAATCGCTATAAACGTCATCAAAGATACAGAACATATAGCTACATGTATTATTGAAGCTAACTTTATTCATAGATACCTCATGAACTGTGAGTGATATGTACAATTTCTGTTTGGGTGGGAGAATATATACAAATTCTTTGTTTTGCAGCACATGAATATATTTGATTTTTAGTGGCGTTGTGTGATAAGATGAGAAAAATATCTGCTCTATTGAAACCTATTTTAAAAGTTGAAGTTTAATCAGTTACACATAGGATATACATAGCACTAGTTTCCTGACTATATACAGCTGAATGCTCTGTATTTATCAAAGAGCCTTTAGAACCATTTATATTGGTCCTTATTTGAAATATCGAATATTTTGCTTGAAAAGAAAGTCCTTCATTGCTTATGACCAATGAAATGAAATAACACATCTGTTGGATATTCTGCAAAGAAAGTGAAGCTTTGCCCCAAATTGCATTATTTAACTTAATAAAAATAGCTTCATTTCTGTTTAAAACCAACGACTACAAACACCATAATATTGTTATGGTCATATTATACCATTCAGTTAATTATGCAACTGTTGCATTACTCAGAAAATTATAGAATACATAATGATCGAGCTCCAATTTATATTTTAATAATATTGCACTCTAAATAGAATTCAATCTCAAAGAAATCTTACAGTATTCTGATTAATTACTGAATCCGCTAGAAATGTGATGATCATCATTACTTCTTCTTACGTGTAGTAACGAAATAGCTCTATTTGCAAATATAATACTGCAGAATACGAATTAATATTAGAAATATAACATCAAGTCTTTGGCAGTTAATTAATTTTTTGTTTTGTTTACAATCAATTGCGATTTTAATAGTGGTATATATGTTCTAGAATTAATATTTGCGAATCGAATTCAAATGTTATGTCACACATTCTGTAATTCAGATTATACAGTAAAGTTAAAATGAAAAGAAAATGATGTGAAAGATAATGAAATAAATGCAAAATAAAAAGGAGCCAAACTAAATCTTCTAAATCTAGGAATCTTAGAAATATTTAATAAATCTTGACCAAAATCGATATATTCTAAATATTTTCACGTCCATCATATTTGGTTAAGGAATTCCATTTCCAGTCGCAGACTCACAATTTTCTTTTTTAAAAAGAATAAACGAAAGGACGAAATATATAGTTCCATATATGCCTGTCTATTTCTACGTTATCTTCGAAGATTGTCACTCCATACACACAATAACAACAGTAAATTCAAACGAAATACTAACAGTAGCAAAAGCAATAAAAGAAAACTGACAATGAGACTGGCAAATAGTCTTCGAGAATGTTTTATGAATTTCTGAAGACAGTGAAGAATTAGTTGGGTATATAGTTGTATTAGGGATACGATTAGTAGAGAATTCTTTGTTAGAATTTGCAGACAGACGAATTAAATATAATTAATCCTATGTTTCTGCACATTTTTTGGTTGGCGATGACGAAGTTGGTGAATTGATTGTTTGTATAATAATATATTTGATATAATATCGAAGAGAATATTCACAGGGACGCTGTCTTGTTTAGTTATTGGCGAATTGTAAAGGAATGTTTCGTATCACTACAAAATTGAGAATTTCACATCAATTTAATAAATACAAGAGATCCAATATAGGAGTTGTATTATGTTAGTTTCTACTTGATCTAAGGAAGCAATTACGCTGAGTCCTTCGAGTACATGATTGAGCAGTATATGAAGTCTATAAAATAGAAAGAAAAATAACGTTGGATGATTGAGACAATAAAGGTAACAACAACCGGCTGAATAGATATAATCTATTAGCGGTGTGTTATGAAAAAGGATTTTCAGTGAGAGATACCGGATCAATGCATCCCTGGCTTGAACAGGTGTGATCATAGTGGACCATGCTACCGATATCAAAATTAACCTACTAAACTTGAAGACTTGTTTTTCATTCACTAAGCGTTATAAAAATTCTGAGAGAGCTACTAGGACTTTCGGCATTTAGTTGCGAGGCTTGAAATGCGGGAAACATTAAAGCCAGAGTAAATAAATTTTACTGCACTTTTAAGAGACATATATATTGTAAAACATTTCTGTAAGTATATACTCTGTATTTAGAAAAAAACGTTTCTATTTATACAGATGAACTACTTAGTATTAAGTGTTACTATCAAGAGCACATTCTAAAATACTTGTTGACATGTGTTAATGTCCAAAATTAATATATGTAAATATATATAATTAATATATATAAATATAATATATATATATATATATAAATATACATATATAATATATATATATACATATATAATATATATATATATATATATATATATATATATATATATATATATATATATATATATATATATATAAAACAATATATAATATACATACATATATATATATATATATATATATATATATATATATATATATATATATATATATATAATATATAAAAATATATAATATATGGAAATATATATGATATATGTAAATCTATATAATATATGTATATATATATATATATATATATATATATATATATATAACATATATAAGCGAAGGAGTGGCTGTGTTTATCAATCACATTGTTCTAGGTTCAGTCCAACTCCGTGGCATCTTGAGCAAGTGTCTTCTACCATTGTCTCGGGCCGACCAAAGCCGCGCGAGTCGATTTTGTAGACGGAAATTGAAAGAAGCCCGTCGAATATATGTTTGTGTGTGTGTGTGTATGCTTGTGTGTCTGTTTGTCCACTTAGCATTGCTTGACAAGCGATTCTGGTGTGTTTATGTCCCCCGTCACTTAGCGGTTCGGCAATGGATCTGGATAGAATAAGTACTAGTCTTACAAAGAATAAATGCCGTGGTCGATTTGCTCGACTAAATATATATTATTAAATAGGCTGAAGTATTTTAAATCTGATTCATAAGTTTGGCAACTATGGTATTTGTACAAAGTATTATTCCGTTCATTCTCTTCCTCTTATGGACATTATATTTTGCATGTTGGGATTCTACTCATTTTGAATCACGGGTGTTAGCATTTTTCGTGTACATACTGCTTTCTGTTGACGGATAAATCGACAACACTGGCTGAAAAGAAACAAGTGATTACTATCATTTATTTATTTATTCTGTCGACCTGGTGGTGATGGAAGCCAAATTTTGCTTTCGATGGTATTTCAACTGCGAACAATGATTCACCGTTCTAGGACTACAAACATAAAAATTTGAAGAAGAAACTAGATAGGCTCTTCACTGTTTGAGCCACGACTGGTATCCTAATACAAAAGCGACAATAAGTGGAAAAGCGATCACAAACTGTTCTCATATTCTAAACTGGTACAGCATTTCCACTCACGTTGATAATAAATTGACAGTTTCTTCGAACGTTCTAAGTTCACATTTTCTATGAAATCACAAACATGTTCTTTTATTTTTAAAGTGTACTTTGTGTATTGAGTAGTATTGTTAATTTTTGAGAGTGCAAATGTTAGTAAAATACGGTGTTATAATATTTATGATTCTGTTTTGACTTTTTCTGTACCAAACATATTGTATGTTAAGTACATTGTGTTAACAAGATACTTTGAAGTACGAACACGTGCAAATGTTTGCAATATTTATGTATCATATATATGCATTCAGGTAATTATAATCATATAACTTTGTGTGAATGTGACTGACAAGTGGAAATAGATTAAGATCTGTGTGTTTTACGTATCAGATTCCTACACTGTTTGGCGAAGCATGAGTTATATTTTGTATATGTTAACTTCATAGCTAGTGGAGAATGTGTTAGTAGACTTGTAGGGCATATAGACATTCAATATGCGTAAGAAAGGATGAGGTCAGATAATTATTGATAAAGTTTCATAGAAAATATGTGATAGATATGGATACATTTTCTATATATTAAGAGAGGTACCAATATTTTCAAAGAAGTACCTTATATTGGAAGAAGTACATGAAATTAAGACATCAGTACATGTATTTAAATATCCGTTATTGTAATACCCTTCTATGTACAATGCAATATTTTTTTCATGTCTTTTCTGAAAATTGGATTCATGAAAGCATATATAGCAGGGTTGGCAACATTATACATAAAATACATATAAAATACAATTTTGTTCTGTGGGAGAACTGCATGCGCCATTAACCAGCCTGGAAGAAATGCTATGACAAATACTAACGTCACAACAAAAAGTACGCCGGCAATTTTCAGATTTGAAGACTGAGTCCGTTCTTTAACTTTATCGTGTTTTCGCTGAGTCCTCTTTGATGCACCATCTTTTCCATTTTTCACTGTATCTTTCTTTCCCGCTTTTGTTGCTTCAGTTGCATTATTTTCGCACGTCTCATCTAGAACGGTATCTTGTGTCACAGTAGTAGACGTGGGAGCTGTGTATTTGGTTTTGTTGCGCCAAGATCTTTTCAGTACAACAAACCTTACAATTAGAGCATAAAGTACAGCAATGATTAGAAAGGAAACCAAAAATAGAAATGAATAAAACTTTTGATAAGCTTTGCGTGTTGATTCATTTATGATGATAATGTTAGGGCCACATTCAGCAGAGTAATTGTAAGTATAACTTGGCACAGGAGATGATTTAAGTCTATTTTCGTATCCAAATAACAAAGTATCGTTGTAGGTTTCAGTTCGTATCTCTAAGCCAACGGTTGTATTATAATCACCTGGTACTTCATACTTCTTATACATACCATGCATAAGACTGGTGAAGACGCCAAGGCCGATTGCTGAGAGACCAAGTGTGGAAATAAGGATTTTCGCCCTCTTTACGGTCATCACTCCAAGAAAAGGATGGCAAATACAAAAGTAACGATCGAATGCGATAGCTACCATAATAAACATTGAAAATGGAACATTCGATGTTATTAAGAAGAAATACATTTTACAAAAGCCATCATAGACGACCTTGTATTCAAGAGATTCCACTATCACCGTAAACGGAATCACAACCATGCAGGTAAATAAGTCGACAATTGCTAAACTTATTATGAAGATGTTAGATGTTACTTTCTCTTTCTTATTGGAATAAATATAAACCACAATAGCATTTCCGATGCTTCCAAGAACGGAGAAAGTCAAAAGCTGGAAGATTAGCACGTAAACTCGCCACTCGTATTCGCCAGATGAATTGCTAATTGTTGCGACATTCACGTCTGTCTCTTCTGTTCTGTTAGCCATTCCTGGTAGATGAGTGACTGCATTTTCCATCCTGAGAGTGAGAGAGAGAGAGAGAGAGAGAGAGAGAAAACAAAACAAATTAGAGTAATTAACTCAAGAAAATCGCATAAAATAACAGAAACAAAAAGCGAACAAAGCAAAACAAAGGAAAAAATATAAAGTGAAAAATCAATTCCAGCTCGAATTGAAAATTAATAAAATACTTCTAACCATCACCATCATCACCACTACCACCAGCACCGACACCACCAACCCATCAAGCCTCCATCACCGCCACCGCGCAAGCAACCACCAACACTACCACGACCACTATTACTGAAGGCAATGTAGGACAGATTACCTTAGTCGCTGTGCCAAAAGCCATGCGTTCTAACCAAGCTGCCACTGATTTTCACTTTTATAATTCTAACGTAGATGAAATAAATACAAACAATGTACTGAAGTTACGTTAACTAGCTATACTTTCAAAATGAGAAATATTCTTACATGTTAAACTTATTGCAAGATTTTCGATCTCTTGGTGTTTGAATTTGCCTGACTCCTAATCTAATGTTACAATCCTTTGTATTTAGAGGAGGCCAAGGAGTTAAAACTTAGAACTAAATGTAATTTACAAATCGGAGACTGTAATTTCAATGGATGAAAGGCAAAGTCATCCCCGCTAAGCATTTCATCCGCCGTGCCTGCCCACCGCCTTACTAATTATAAATACAGTAATCTCTTGACTATCGCGGGTGTTACGTTCCGAACTCCACCGCGATAGGAGAAAATCTGCGACGTATAAACAATACTGTACGGTATTTTTTTTAGTATTTTTATAATTTGTATATATTTTATAAATGCAAAGCAACAACACGGAGGGATCGACGTAAGCTTAAATAATAAACCACAATATGGCGAGGGATTACTGTATTGGTTTCAAATTTTGGCACAATGCTAGCAATTTCAAGGGAGGAGTTAAGTCGATTACATCGACCCTAGAACTAGTACTTACTTTGTGAACCACGAAAGGGTGTAAAACAAAGTCAACCACAGCACAATTTGAATTCAGAACGTAAAGACGGTCGAAATGCAGCTAAGCATTTTTACCGGAGTGCTAACGATTCTATCGGCCCACCGCCTTATTAATTAGAAATATTGATAATTAGAATTATTCATTGATATTTAGAAATATTCAAATACAGTTCTGAATTATTTGTATAATTTTAAAGCTTGATTTAACGAGAAAATTACTACTGATACATTACAAGACAATCTAAGCGATTTTATACCATTTCTTTCAGCGTCACCACTGCAAACTGGATAATTATTATATCCAAAATCCGTCGCTTTTATAGAGATTAACTTGGAACATTGAATGAGATTGACGTTTCAAGCACAAAGCAATTATAGAATATAATTATGAGAACAAATCGATCAATATTTTATAATTATTAAAGCAATTTTATACCTCGTTTATATATTTTTTAGCCTTCTCACCTATAACACTTAGAAACAACACCCTTGGTTACAATTACACCTTTAGAACATTCATCGTCTGGTTCTTTCTAATTTCGTGCTAGAGAATCAGAACTCTTTTGATATAATTGAAAGGACATATTTATGGAGATCAAATATCGAAGTTTGTTGCAGGACTATTTAGAATATTCCATCTAGGTTTTGTGTATGACAGCACAAATGATAGTTATTCAATTATCATTTCAAAGGTTTCTCTCGATAATTTGTTCCCGGTGACTAATTTCAACCAAACACAATACCGTAGTTAACATAATTAACAGGAAATTAAACTTATGCAACCGTCCATACATTCCATGCGGCAGTAACTGTGAAGAAATACAAAGATGATTTTTTCTTTTGTTTTCAAATAAGCCCAGGTGAACTAACAAAATACATTGTCGCACTTAATTACATCCCTTTATGTGTGTTGAAACATTGATGAGATTCACTCTGTTATTATACTCTTTCAGGATAATAAAATAGGGACTAATATCGCATTTGTGTCTTCTGATAATAGAAGAAAACAGTTTGCAGAGACATTTTGAAGATATTTGGCACAGTAGACTGCTTGGTTAATTTCTTGTTTAACCCTTTTCTGGCTCAGAGATCACAAAAATTATTTACTCTGAAGATCGATAAAATAATCTACCTTTACATGTTTGGATATTGAACTGGATCTCAAATAGAACGTTCAAATATCCTTTTCTACTCTGGGTACAAGGTCCGCGATTTTTGGGGAGGGGGCCAGTCGATTATATCGACCCCAGTACGCAACTGGTGCTTAATTTATCGACACCGAAAGGATGAACGGCAAATTCATCCTCGGCGGAATTTGAACTCAGAACGTAGACTTACAAAATAAGAACGTTCGAACATCACCAACAGTGTAACACCAAATTGCGCCCGCACGCGTGTTGGGTCATACCATCAATAATGCTGTTTTTTTATACCTGTATTTTTTTCCAAAACTAAGAGAAATGGAGTTCTTTTTTAATATAACATATACTCTCCTTCATTTTCTATAATGCTTTTCCATCTATCTGGTAAACTTGCAATGCCCCTCTGCCAAATTTCACTTGTCCGTGACGAAAAATACTCCTTCAGTAATGTTCTGACCTCGTCTACAGGATTCATTTTTTTTTATCCAAATGATTTTGAAGACTGCGGAATAAATGATAATGGGGCAAATTTCGTGTAAAAAAACTCTAAAATTTCCTCATCATTACTTGATCTATTCGAAGTTTTTCTGCTTCCTTGTAAATGTTAATATATGAAAGTTAGCGGACAAAATGCTTAGCAACTTTTCATCCGTCTTTATGTTCTGAGTTCAAATGCCGCCGGAATCGACTTTGCCTTTCATGCTTTCGGGGTCGATGAAATAACTGCCAGTTGAGCTATGGGGTCGATTGAATCAGCTTAGAACCTCCCATGAAATTGCTGGCCTTGTGCCAAAAATTCAAACCGATGTATGAAAGTGAATGTACATTCTAATTTGTTGACCGCATTTCAACACCAGGCTACCCGAAATTTGAGCAACAGGACACGTATCGTTTGAAGCAGAACACCAAAACCTATGCGAAATTTTCGAATACATCCTATAAACCTAAGCAAGGCCAGATAGTATTACTACTCATTTACAAGGCGGGGTTCTGGCACAATCGTTAGCACACTGGAAAAATTACTTACCAGCATTTCGTCCGTCTTTATACTCTGAGTTCAAACTCCTCCGTGTCAACTTTGCCTTTCATCCTTTTGGTATCGATAAACTGAGTACCAGTGAAACACTGAGGTCGATGATATCGACTAGTCCCCTCCCCACCCAAATATCAGGCCTTGTGTTTTTAGTAGAAAGGATTATTAGTCGTTTATACATATAGTATTTTCCAAAGCGGAGAGGGGCGGTACCTTACGATAGTGAAGTATCGAGCACGATACGTTACTTTCTCAACCCTCACATAGGAAAAGGGATTATTCGACTTGGTAAAACATTTTTATTCATATCGATTGATGAAAATTGTTTAATTTTGGGGGTTTCACCTTCATTTGTATGAAATCTCTTATGTATGTCAAATGTCTTCATTCACTTACAACTTATTAAAACTTACATTATAGTAAAAACGAAGTCAATGGCTTTAACATTTCTGTGATTCATATTGCGTATTGAAGTTGCCAATCACATGCTAATCCACTATCATCTCTTCTTACATATTCATAACCAATTATAGATCTAATCACGAATTCTAACGCAATTCGACGTTCACTTGAAATAGAAATATTCAGAAAAACCGTCATGTGAACTATCCAACAACCGTTTGCTTCAATAAACAACATACTTTTACATACTTACAATGACACACGCATATACATATACATGCAATGGGGAAATGAGAAAGAGAAACTGAACTAATTGATAGCATTGTAGCTTCCATAATTAGGAAATTAATTATTTTATAGATAACTTGTCACGTGAGTCTTAATTAATCAACCATACTTTAGCTTCTTCAGTACCTTCATTCATCACAATTCATGCCATCTGGTACAAGCTTCAGAAGACCATTAACAGATATATATATATATATATATATATATATATATATATACACTTACATGTGTACGTCTCCTCGTTTGTGCGTGCATGGGATTGTATTGTGATGCACAGAATTAATTGATTGATTTTACTGTTTCTATTCTTGCATAATTATTTTACATATCTCATTAAGTCATAATCTATATTCTACTATGAGTTGTCAGCAATCGTAAAAAACAATTAAGGCTTTTGGTGAGCATTAAAATTATATTTCTGATCTCAGATGATTAAATGTGGCTGCGCTGTTTGTTTGGCTCATCTATAATGTTTGTTCGAATTTGTCCGCTTAAAAGGGTAGAGGGAGTTGGGCCCATGATGAGGATGATGATGATGATCATCATCATCGTTATTGTAATCATTATAATAATAATAATAATAATAATAATAATAATAATAATAATAATAATAATAATTATTATTATGGAAGCGAGTTTGCAGGATCGTTAGAAAGCTGGATAAAATGCTTAGCGGCATTTCGTCTACCGCTACTTTCTAGTTCAAATTCCGCCAAGGTCGGCTTTGCCTTTTATCCTTTCGTGGTCGATAAATTAAGTAGCAGTTGAGTACTGGGGTCAATGTAATCGACTAGTCCTCTTCCCAAAATCTCAGGCATTGTGCCTATAGTGCTGCTGATATGGTCACTTAACACTTCCCCACAAAAATTAGTAAGCTTTTTCTAGTACTTTCTATGTGTACTAAAACTTTGAGATGGTTATGTTTATAGACACTATGTCTTATATACGTTATACGTTACAGGGTTTATAGATAAAATACAATATAGCTTCTTAAAACTTCTTATAAACTTCGATATCTTAGCTATGATAGTTAGTCCCATCTTGCCGAAGATACTCTTAAAAATTTCATAAATTTCCATATTATTATTATTGTTGTTGTTGTTGTTGCTGTAGGTTCGGTCTGGATCTCCAAGTGGAGAAGAACTGGGGCGCAGTGACAGACAGGGTGGCCACTTTTTAACTACGTTGTTTTTGCTTTGCTTTATGAGATCTGATCCAAGTCTATGCCAGGGATCCGATGTATCAGCAAAATGAACTTTATTTCTGGTTGTTTTGGAGACATTTTCAAATAAAGCTTTAGTCGTACATTCTGGATTTTTAAGTAAGCATCACTTGAGATGGGAAATGTCTCGCGCTGTGACTGTCCGGGACTTGCCTTTATCACTGCGCTCATTCCGATATTTGGGATTTTGTAAATATCTGCGAATTGCTTTCACATGACCTAGTTTCTTGCTTTTACCTATTTCTTTTATAATCTGGTTCCTCTCATAATCTGTAAGATCTTTTCCAAACCCCATCTTTTGATATCAATATTACGACTATTAATTCTGTTCACCTGAAAAAGAAAATTGTTGATCAATACAAAAACTAAAAGCTGCAAATGCTAAATTTTGCATACAAAATTTTCTCCAAACTCCCTCTGGTAGTTATTTAGAAAATCTGAAAAAATCATCATGGACTATTATCTCGGTTCGCAGTGTATTCGGGAGGCGATATCTAGCTGCACAAAAGATAGGTCTCTGGGTTTGGAGGGTCTGCCATTCGGGCTTTATACTCATCTGCCAGACTTGTTCGGTGAGCTTTAGGGAGAAATCTACCGCAACTGGCAGCAGACTAGTCCCCTCCTCCAAAATTTCAGGCCTTGTGCTTATAGTAGAAAGGATTATATTTATTATTATCATTTATAAAGGCGGTGAGCTGGGGGAATCGTTAGCACACTGGACGAAATGCTTTGCGGTATTTCGCTCGTTGTTATGTTCTGAATTCAAATCCCACCGAGGTCAACTTTGTCTTTCATCCTTTCGTAATCGATAAAATAAATACCAGTTGAACACTGATGTCGATGCAATCGACTCATCCTCCTCTCCACAAAAATTACTGCCCTTGTGGCAAAATTTTAAACAATTATTATTATTATTATTATTATTACAATCGTCATAACAACAATAATGGCAATTCCCTGCAGTATTTGTTCGGGTTTTTAACGTTCTAGGTTCTACTCTTGCCATGGCATACTTGCGTATCATAGTGTTTTTCACTCCATCACAGTTATTCTTTGGTCAGGTATCTCTTTAAGCATAATTACTACTTTCCATTAATCTGTATTTGATCTCGCACGCTAACCTTCGTGCGTAATTGAACGATAATATATAAATGAGTGTCTGTGCATTTGCGTTACTGAAGAGCGAAGCTGTGATGCATGTGCGTAGATATTTCTCTCTTGTAAGGCGATCCAATGTTAACATCGGTAGCGAGGACTATGCTCTTGATATGGTATCTTCGTTGATAATGAAATCTTCGTTATTTCCCCTCCAAGCGCGCGCAAGAAAGAGGGAGAGAGAGGGGGGAAGAGTGTGTGTGAGTGAGTAAGAGAGTTGGGGTGGGAAAGAGGTGAATTTGATACTGGTGGTACTTCAGCCCGGCTATAAGGAGCAAGAAGGAATGAAGCTGACCGTTTTGTCACACGCGCTAACATGTGATTTAATAACATGTGATTTAATAATAGTTCAACGATCACATGACCAACAATAATTAATTATCACTTTACTTGTCAGTAGGGATATTGTTTAAAACTTTACTGTCAGTAAGTGCTTTAGTAAATCAGGTAAACCGTTTTGCTTTTTTAATAGGTATATTCTTGAGAATTCGGTTAATAAAGTACACATTTTATTAACCGAGCACTCATTCCAACGTTCACTTTTACGTACATATATATATATATATATATATATATATATATATATATATATATATATATATATATAGATGTATGTGTATATATATATATATATATATATATATATATATACATGCATGTGTGTGTGTGTGTGTGAAGAATTAATGAATTAAATAACTACAGACAGAGAAAAAGAGAGAGAGAAAGGGGAGCGACAAAGGGGAGAGAGAGAGAGAGAGAGAGAGAGAGAGAGAGAGAGAGAGAGAGAGAGAGGAGAGGCGGTAAGAGAGAGGGAAAGAGTGAGGAGGAGGATGGAATTTAACAACATCAAAAATATATCAGCTGCTCATTTAATATGTGAAGTCTGATATTATGCAAACTGTGGAATCGCATTAAGGAAATGGTGCAAAATTGTCTGCGTCACGCAAATTCCGTGATTGCATGTGTGTCTTACACAACTGTGTTTAATCAGCCAATAGTGGTATCATATTCTTGATGGAAATGAAAACTAATATAATATCCCAACCGATTTTGCATGAAGCTTTTGCGATAATGCATGTTATACTAGGAAAGGAGTAACATGAAATGTATAGAATGACATGTAAATGTACCAAATCAGGTAGAACATTTGAAATAGTGAACTTGATACATGGAGTGTAAATCATTCGCTGAAACGAAGAGACTTCGCTGACGTCTTGAGGAACAAGTAACATTTCTAATGTTTGAAATGCCTGCTATGAAATTGTTATACTCAGTTATCTTCACTTTATATACATGCACACATGTTTGTATGTATGTATGTATGTATGTATGTATGTGTGTGTGTGTAGAAAATCTCTATAAGAGATGAACGTAGCAACTATACTGAGAAGTATCGATACTTGCCTTCTATATGTATAAATGGCAATTTCTGTCTGTCCCTCTGACTGTTACCATCTTAGTTCCTGAGCCAGCGAACTAATATTCACGAAAGTTTTCATACATCTTACACTAACATCTAGTTCAATAATAGGCTGATTGTATTCCAATAAAAGTATATAATGTGCACCCCAGGGGTGTTGGACTAATTATATGAGAAAATGAGAAGTGTTTCAAAAAGTATTAGTCTGACGGAAAGGCAGTAACAAAGAGTGATAAAGAGAGAGGAGAGGAGAGGAGAGAGAGAGAGAGAGAGAGAGAGAGAGAGAGAGAGAGAGAGAGAGAGAGAGAGAGGAGAGAGAGAGAGAGAGGGAGAGAGAGAGAGAGAGGGAGAGAGAGAGAGAGAGAGAGAGAGAGAGAGAGAGAGAGAGAGAGAGAGAGAGAAAGAGGTGAGAGTCAAAAATACATAGCTTTCAGGGGGAGACGAGGTAGGCATGCCCTGAAGTGGAATAAATAACAATTTATACAAGACATTCTATTGTAAAAATTGCCTGGCAAAGAATGGGCTATTCAGCTGGTATGTGTGTATATATATATATATATATATATATATATATATATATATATATATATATGTATATATATATATATAATATATGCATATATATATATATATATGCATATATATATATATATATATATATATATATGCATATCACACACACACACACCACACACACACACACCACACACACACACACACACACACACACCACACACATATATATATATATATATATATATATATAAATATATATGTATATCTGTCTATTCATCTGTCTGTTTGCTGTATGTATGTATGTATGTATGTATGTGTATGTATGTATGTATGTATGAATGTATGTATGTATGTATGTATGTGTGTATGTCTATGTATGACTATGTAGTGAGACTAAATTGAAGTAATTGATTACTTTGTTTCGACAATTACGGAATAATTATAGTATTTTGTAACGTAGCGTTTAATTAATCAATGATTTTTTAGTTTCTTTTATTTCACAATTCACATCATCTGTCAAATGCCATACATTACCATTTGTACTGTAAAGCAAATTTATATCAGATGTACGTGTGTTAATGAGGTGAAGCTTAGCTGAGATGTATAATGGATCACTGAACATATAACTATTTATAGTAATAGCAACACCTAAAAAACAATTTATTCAGATCGCTTCCTGATTTCTTCAGCTTAGCTTCGAATGGCAATAAGAAATGACCTTGATGATAGTATATCGATATGAACCCCAGCATGCACATCTAACAGTGTGCGGTCGATGCTGTCGAAACGTACGTTGGTTCCACGAAAGAATGCTCTAAATAGCTGTTTAATAAAATTATAGATGTGGAATATCTCCGTTCACCTGATTACTATTAATACTATATACATATACATATTCAAATTGAGGGAGTGGAACAGGTAAAATACACGCAAAATATGTTTATTAGTAAGCAGTAGCTCTTAATATAATAGTTATCCAAGGAGCTATGCTCAGTGTATTTAATTCAATGTATTCATTTTCATCCTATATTATAAATTTAAATCATAATTATATCTGTATTTTAAATTCATTTTTTTTTATTTTTATATTTGTTTAAAAATAATATAACTTATATAATATTGTATTTTTATATAATTTATAAATCTATGTTTTGATATTTTGATATTGTCTACACATTAATTCACCTCTCCTTTAATTAATCTATTCGTTACGTCTTGATCTCTTTCTCTTCTTTTTTTTATTTCCTCTTTACTGCTTTCTGTCTTTCTCTTTTCCCTTTATCTTTTTATCCTATTTAGTAGTCTTTTCCATCTCAATACTTACATACAAGCATACATACGTATATACATACATGCATACATACACACATACATACATATATGTATACATATGTATATACGTTGATGATATACATATCATGGATGCTCTGGGATGCATCATCAGTGATGCAGATGCACACCTACACTATTGTGTAGCCAAACTGATACGGTTTTAAAATGATATCTCTGTAATTAGGGAATTAGGGAGATAGCAATTTAAATGTAATAGATTTAATGATTTAATGATTTGTAATTATATTAGGCTTTCGAATTACTATGCCAAAATGTTTATCGACGAAATTTCCATGCAGGGCATAGACATTGTGGGTGTGTCAATATATGAAAGATGCAGGTAATGTTTTTTCCTTACTTTGTTTCACATAAAAGCTGCAGGACTTGTCCTTTATTGATCGTATACAAAAGCATGTGAGTTGGTTTGAAATCTGTACATTGACATTTCTAAGCATGCACAACCACAGAGGGAGCAGAAGAACTGTATATAGGGCCATTTAAAGTAACCGAGATTGTAATCTTTCGCTTTCCAGGCGTCAAAGATTTTCAAATTCGTTTTAAAGCTATTTGGCACTGACAGAGCTATTTTTCAACTGCCTGAAACAAGTAGTAAACGAAGGTTGTCTGTCTGTCTGCTTGTTTATCCATCTATCTATCAACTATATAAACCACCCTATCAGGAGCTTTTAAGCTACTTTTCTAATACGTCTGGCGAGCTAGCAGAGCGGTTAGCGCGACGAACAAAATGCTTAGCTCTTCTGGCTCATATTCCAGGTTTGGGCATCACACTTACTGAAGAAGAAAACATGAATGTATTCCAATTATATTTGAAGCAACAAATTATTTCCGAGGCAACAATACAGTATCTAGGATGTAGGTAATCCTGCTCGAAATAGCAAGCAAATCTGCTTTAGTATCCAACTTATTCCACAAGGGAATGAAAACATTGCATAATGTGATTCTAAATTCACACTAACAGGAGGGTAAAATGACAGTGTTTCAACTGGGCGCATTTATAGGCAGAATCGTTAGACTGTGGGAAAATAGTTCACCGTCTTGGCTCTTTATGATCTGAGTTCAAAGCCTGACATGGCTGACTATACTTTACTTCTCTCCGGGTCGATAAATTAAATTACTAGTTAGGTGGTGAATTCAATTTAATCGACTTAATTTGAAGTAACAGTCAAAAGATGGAGTCAATGTAATCGAGCAAAGAATGGTATTCTGCATTCTCTACCACTACTACCTATATTACTACTGTCACACACGCTATGACTCATGAAAGTAGTACTCGCCGTCCCTTCCATCATTCCTCCAACTTTATATGCAATAAATATTGAATTTAGTTTCTTAGATTGATGCACTGATTGATGCTCTGATGTAGTTGACGTCTCTTCAAGCGCCAGTGCCTCGCTTTGTAGCAGTTGTAACCAGCGGTAGCATCAGGAATACAGAGAAAGTTGGCTAATATGCAGTAGCCATCAAAATGTTCAATATATACTTCTCGGTGAGAAGTTTGCCAAGCTTTTTGGGCAAAACAACTAATTGAATTTGGAAATAAGATAGTTTCTTTGCTGATACCACACGAATATTTGGAAAAGGAAAAGCAGAAATAGCTAAAGAGACAATGGAATAGTAATGTGTGTTAGTTAACAACCGGCCAATGAAAATAGACATCGATGCATAAGTAAAAGACTTCTTGAGAGCTATTTGGAATGATATCAGCTTTGTTCCTGAATCAAATAATGCGTCAATGTCGAAGTTAGAGTCTTCTCTGATGTACACACAAATGTATTCAACTGTCTACTGTAAAAATATCGCAAAGAACCAGAAGAGCTAAGCGTTTTGTTCGTCGCGCTAACCGCTCTGCCAGCTCGCCAGACGTATTAGAAAAGTAACTTAAAAGCTCCTGATAGGTTGGTTTTTAAGCTAGTGCGTAACTTTTAAGCAACTAACCCCGAATGGGAAGATCTACAAACAGATCTCTAACTTGTTTTGGAGAATTTGTTGCAATTGCTTCCTACGGAGTCATGTCCCAATGATGATCATATTCATCGCTAAGAACCATGTAAAAGAAAGAAAAAAAAAACGCCGTAAACAATCGTAGTAATGAAAACATAAGAATCCAAAATTTCAGGATTCCAGGTCTGGATTCGGTCCGGAATGCTTTTAATTTACTCACGGAGTCAGCCTGATTCCAAAATGGTCTGATATGTTGGGCTACGGCATCTAGGAGTAAAGTTGAAAACGTGTGTCACACTGACACACTGACTTTCATATTTATTATATTAGATATGTTTAATTGTGGGGAAACTGTATTTCAATTAAAGTTTATCATATATATAAACAATATATGAGTATATGCATATATCTGTACATGTATGTACATACCTTCATCTACATGTACATATAAATACATAACTGGGTTCATGACGTGGCAAAAGAACATGGACAAAATGATAAATAAGGTACAACAAACAAGCAAGCCACATAGAAACATCTCCTTCATCAGCTGCCACCATTAAAACACCGGCGTTTCGAAGAATTAAGGCAGTACGCATCGTTGAAATGGTTCTTCCCACGAACACAAATTAAATTATTTTCGCGGAGGGTAGTGGCGGACGGAAAACAAGACAAGAAAACGAAACGGTGAATAAACAAACAAGTAAAGAGGCTGTACAGCCGGACGGGAAGTGTGTATGTATTGAACGCTGTGAAGCACGAACAGGAGGGGCAAAGTTCTGTCCAGGATAGTTGTACATCATTTCTCCCTTTCCCTCACATGCCCGCTCTCTCTCCCTCCCTCTCTCTCTCTCTCTCTCTCTCTCTCTCTCTCTCTCTCTCTCTCTCTCTCTCTCTCTCTTTCTCTCATCATTACTCCCATCGCCAGCATGAAAACTACTACTTTTAATAAAACATCATTAACTCTCCTTAAATTTCTTTGTCCCGCTTTCTCCCGCTTTCTCCCTCTTTTTCTCTCCTTCCCTCTTTCTCTCTGTGTCTGTGTCTTTGCCACTGTCCTCACTGTCTCTATGCCTACTATTACTGTTATCCCAGCACGAGGAAGTGTCATTGAATAGTGAGAGAGGGAGTTTCAAAGTGTGACACACTAGCACACAGAAACAGAAATTAGTTTTCGCATTTATTATATTAGATGGCGTATATTTCTGATCATTTTGTGGGTGCAGTTATATAGTACACTATACCTATGAAGAACATTTTACGGAGGGGTTTATACAGTAAAACATGACAATAAATAACGCTTGGCAGGATAGGTTATACAAATCTATTTATCTACTGACCGTAGCAAAATTTTATGTCAAAACCTAAAGAAAACAAAGAAAAGCGTTTTGTCCAATTATCCATCGCCTTTTCATGTGGTAAAATGACACACTAAATGATTGATTCCATAATAATGCGCTGCTGTGCGCTATTCTGTAAAAAAAATGTAGTTTGGTACAGTACAAGAACTTCGAAAATATGTATTTGAAACTGAAAAAAAAAATCCCCAAAAGTCTTTCTAACTATGTTTTATACACTGAACAAATAAATAAGTGATAAATTATAATCTGTGGTCATAAAAAAAGAGTTATTTTGATATTACCTTTGAGGAATGATTTAAGAAAATAACTTTACAAAGTAAGTGATTGAAACTTTGCAAGTGAAAAAAATCTCCAATAAATTTAATATCAGCTCTTGCAAGTATTAGAACGTAAGTCTATTTGGATACTCACAATGCTGCTATTGTGCTGGAAAAAAAAATAGATGACAATCTAGTAGATAAACAAATATAGTATATGTTTTATAGCTGGAATCCATCTGAAAATTAATGAAATAAATTCTAATTGTTAATGTAAAGGGTGATTAGTTCCAGTGCTCGCATCGTTAACGTACGGAAACAATAATGCATTTCTGGATAGTATTCTAAGATATTACTTGTGACTTTCTTTGACTTCTTCATCTCCAGAATTCTCACTTTGTATTGAGATAAGGAAAAAATTGTTTAGACTCACCAACATCTCCTAGGTAATCTACTTTGTGAATTTAATTATCATTTTCATATACACTGGAGATATAATCAAACCAAGAATAAGTATAATAAAAATATTTCTGTGCATACTGCAGGTTGTTCTAGAGTTCTGGACTGACGCCGAAATATTGTGATACTTAGACCTTCAAGACAATGAAGTATCATTTTACAGTTGTTGCGGTTACTTAGAGAAGTGAATAGTTCACGGATTATTGCAGAGGGAAAATGGAGCATTTAATATTTTGCTGCCTTATCGACAGATAAAATATTATTACACCAGCGATAACAACAAACCTCTGAACTCTGTTCGGAATTTCATGTAGATCATACGTTCGCATATCTACACTGCCTATTATGCTTATTCAAATATTGCCAATAGTCATTAACTTTGTGATCTAGATTTCTGGTTTTGAACACAGTTGAAGTCTCGCAAAGTAATCCAAGCAACTGCTGTTAGAAGTGAAAATGATGATTGTGAGAATAGTCAGTGTTTTAAATGTTAACGTATTGGTAGCAACATGCATAAATCGATTTGTCACTCGATGTTTGGTATGGATGTAACAATAGATCGATTTCAATCATTTATCTATAAAAAAATATTATGGAGCACGCAAACCCAACACAACTAACACACACACGTACACATCACGATACACAAACGTACACGTACATATCAATTCCTAACTACATATCTGTCTATTGTCTGTGTGTGTGTGTATATATGTGCGCACTTGTGTGTGTTTGTGTTTGTCCCCCAACCATCACTTGACAACCAATATCTATTTAATCCCTTTATCTATTTGTCTATCTATCTATATCTCTATCTATCTATCTGTCTGCCTGCCTGCCTGTCTGTCTGTCTGTATGTATGTATGTTATTAGTATAGTAACATCTACAAAAAGCTACTTCTTTTCCACTCACCAAAGTAAATGGAGCGAAGAAATTGTATCATCAGACGCTATCCAATGATCATAGAGTGTTCGGACTCTGAGCCATAACAAGAATTTCGAAACTATATATTTGAAACTAAAACAATTCCAAGTCTTTCGAAACTATATATTTGAAACTAAAACAATTCCAAGTCTATCTAACTATGTTTTATACACTGAACTAATGAGTGATAATTTATAGTCTTTGATAAAAAAAACGAAGTTACTTTGTTATTACCTTTGAGGAATGATTTAAGAAAATAACTTCCCAAACTAAGTGATTAAAACTTGGTAAGTGAAGAAACCTCCAATAAATTTAATATCAGTTCTTGCAAGTAATAGGAGGTAAGTCTATTTGGATACTCACAATGCTGCTATTGTGCTGGAAAACCAAAAAAAAAAACCAAATAACAATCGGGTAGATAAACACATATATTGTATGTTTTATAGCTGGAATTCATCTGAAAATTACAAAATAAGCACGAATTCCTAATGTAAAAGGTGATTAGTTCCAGTGGTTGTATCGTTAAGGAGCAGAAGCATCGAGAATCGAAACCACAAGCATAAGATCATAAGTGCAACACCCTAACAATTAAGTCATGAGCCTCCTCATATGTTTACACACACACACACACACACACACACACATTTATGTATGTATGTATGTATGGATGGATGTATATATGCGTGTCTATCTATCTATCTATCTATCTATATATATATAATATTATTAGGGACAAAATCCAAAATTACAGGTAAAAAACTCAATTAAAATCAATTTATAAAAAATTAAAATTAAATTGAGCCTTATAGATAAAGTATATATAAAATATATATAGTTTTACGGAAAATAACCAATTTTCAAGAACTCATCGATGAAAATCCACTATCACATATAGAAAAATTAATAATTAAAAGCACAATAAATGAGTATAATATAAAGTAAAGTAAATATCATAAGATAAATATAATATATATATATATAGATATAGATATACAGGGCAGGGAATCGTCAATTAGTAATAAAATTAATAATTAACAATTTTGCCGGGTAGCTCAGTATGAAAAAACCTTATCGGTAAAGCCATTTATAATCATAAATATATAAGGATTAGCAGTAACCTGCTTCTCCAACATACTGAGAATTCAGAAATAGCAGCCAAAGAACTACTGATTCCAAAACTACAAATTTTTCTCCAGATTGATAGCGATATTTATGACACACACAGAACAAAAAACAGAAGAGAAGAGTAAAAAAACAACTTGCCTTTCGTTAATTTAGTACGACGTTTCACAATTAAGAGCATGAAATACTCCATTCTGATCTTCAGCTAAATATTCTAATAAATCTGCTAATGTCTAAATAACTCACGTTAATTTTGACCATGCGACATCAAGACCACGTGAGGCAGACATTAAGAAATTTGTCGGCCAGTGAGTTTAAAATCTCTCACCCTAATGAAATTCAATTCAGTGTGTATCATAAATAGTCCCGCATAGAAAAAAGTCCCGTACGAACTTATATATATATATATTATTGATAATATCTACAAAAGCTTCTTCTTTTTCACTCCCCAAAGTAAATAGAGCGACGAAATATCAGACTGTATCCAACGATCACCGAGTGTTCCGACTTTGAACCTTAACAGCCTCCCGTTTGTAGGTCAACAAAGGTAGCTAAATCACTCCTACACCCTGAGTTCCAGTTTATCTCTTTTGCTTCATATCCAAGAAAAGGTTCTTTCGGCTGCCTCTCCATCATGTGCACAGACACTTTTCGCTTTTATCCTCTCATTCCAGTAGTGGTAAGCATCCGCCACACTGACTGGGCAGGGAATTCCCCTACAGTCAGCTTCCATTGGGGAACCTCATGACCGCCACCATTCCTCCCTGCAATCCTTCAGAATACATATACGTATTATATACCGTTAGATAGCAGAGAGACATTTACTGCCTTTGTATATATATACATATATATATAATCATAAATATCTAGGGATTGATAGTAACCTGCTTCTCCAACATACTGAGAATTCAGAAATAGCAGCCAAAGAACTACTGATTCCAAGACTACAAATTATTACTCCAAATTGATAGCGATATTTTTGATACACACAGAACAAAAAACAGTAGAGAAGAGTGAAGTGGTTTTTTCACTCTTCTCTACTTGTTTTTTGTTCTGTGTGTATCAAAAATATCGCTATCAATTTGGAGTAATAATTTGGAGTTTTGGAATCAGTAGTTCTTTGGCTGCTATTTCTGAATTCTCAGTATGTTGGAGAAGCAGGTTACTGTCAATCCCTATATATTTATGATTATAAATGATTTTACCGAAAAGGTTTTTTCATACTGAGCTACCCGGCAAAATTGTTAATTATTAATTTTATTACTAATTGACGATTCCCTGCCCTGCATATCTACATATATATATATATATATATATATATATATATATATATATATATATATATATATATATATATATATATATATATATATATATATATATATATATATATATATACATTTAATACACACTACAGACACACATACATACACGTGTATGTGTGTGTGCACATCTATGTATATATGTGCAATATAAGCATACGTAATATACTGGTTTTGTTACAACCTTGACTGACCATAATTACCAGCGTATCATTTTATATATATGTTTAGTGAGATAATAACGTTGAAGATAATAATAATTCAGTGAGTTCAATCTATATTAATCTATATTAAATAGTTGCTTCCTTATGATCGACACTTGTACATAGATCATAAAAAAAAAAAAAAATTGCATGTTTAGCCTTGTCTGACTGAACATGCAGTTGTTATCTTGAATTGTGCATATGATGGTGAAATTATGCATGCAAGCCACATAAATTTGCGAGATAAATCTTTATTGAATGTTAAGTTCAGCACCAAAAATATTGTTTCTGACAGCTGTTATGTTGATAGCTGAATGTCGAATGAACCACTTAAATTCCGCAGCGATACAGTTATTGACGATATCTGATCAACAGCTGAAATAATGGCGTATATACCAAGGAGGCCAAATGAAGTGTCGGCTGAAATATACATGGGCTAACAATGGTTCTTTCCAGGAATGTCCCCAAATGAGGTTTATTTTTCAACATAGTCCCCCTTTCAGTTCATACACTTCAGTCAATACACTTCTATTCAGTCGATACACTTCTAACTCATCAACAGCAAATAAGAGGTCATCATCACAGCGATACTGCTTCCCAACCAAGTGTTTTCAGAAGCTGGGGAATAGATGATAGTGAGATGGTGCCAAATCAAGAGAAGAGGGAGGGTGATCAATAAGTTCAAAGGCACAGTCACACGCACCAGGCATTGAATTCAAGGACTTTTGTATTGGCGCATTATCCTGATGGTACAAGACCGCTTTCGTCAGTTTTCATGGCCATTCGGTTTTGATAGAAAGTTAGCATAGTACTGTCCATTGATCGTGTGGCACTTTTGAAGATAGTCAATAAACACAACACCTTCCTTGCAAATAAAACAACCCTGGCTTTCTTTGGAGCAGGTGAAAAGGGATGTTTCCACTGCATGTATTGTCTCTTTGCCTCTGGCTCAAAATGATGAACCCAACACTCATCCTGGCTTAGGAAACATTCAAGGAAACCAGTTGGATCTCCATCAAACAATGGAAGCCTGTTGCGCTTTTGATCATGTGTCAGAAGACTTGGCATTCACCGAGCAGAATATTCGTCAGTCAAGCTCATTGTGTAGTATATTCTCAATTCTGTCACGGAATATGCTAATAGCATTGGCTATTTGATTTAT